>NW_019416548.1:183176-315030 GCF_000390285.2 Anoplophora glabripennis | reverse complement strand
CAAATGCCTCCTTAACGAGATACAGGGCGTCAAAGTTTCTGTAAAATTAAACATTGTTTGCAATAATTCCAAAATGCCTGAACATTTCTATTTCAAATTTGCTATGCGTAGTTAGCACCTTAAGACCAATGTTTGATGTACTGCTCAAAATTTTATGAGCAGCAGTGTCGTAGAGACGGGGTCAACGTGACCCTTTTTTAAAAATATTTTCTACGCCACTGCTAATTTTGTCAAAAGGGTACTATTTTCGTGTAAAGTGTTCAATTGTCTATCGAATTGGTCTCTTGCAAAATTTGGATTAAAGCAACCATTTTTAAGAGAAACACCTTTGTAGAACATTTGTAAATCCAATTTTATTTTCATTCATTTTAGTTTCGCATAGTAGGCTTGTGCTATTCGAAATAAAATTGAACATCGCCCGTCACTAATGTCAATGTGTACGAGTGAGTTAAGTAAACTGGATTATAAGCTTCTTTTTGTCATTTTTACGCTTTAATTTTACGGAAACTTTGACGCCCTGTATCTCGTTAAGGAGGCATTTGCGACCCTATGTTTATTAAGACTTCGTCTTAATTTTTCATATATTACTTACCCTAGAAGTCTGTCAGCGGTTTTTTGAATCACCCTGTTAAACAATAAAATTTGCCGCTGTACAAAACTGTATCAATACAAGGTAATATACAAAAGCCAACGTTGCACTGGTTTTCATAGTGAAAGCATGACCTTTAACTCCTTAACATAAAAAATTATGTAAAAAATACACAAATAACGAATATTAACTTCGGAGTATTAAATATATATAATTATTTAAAATAAATGCGCTTTTCTCCTAACGCAGGATGATTTTCAAAGCATTGGTTTGTTTACCGCAACGCTTGTCTCGAAAATCATATGAACAACTGAATATTGATTTTATAAGCTACATGCAAATAAAAGAGCATAGTTAATATTGCATAAAACCGGATAGGTGGATGATAAGGGGATGAGGAGGTTGTATAAACATTTTTAAGTTTCAAAATTTCTTTGACGTATTGTCAAAAAAAAAAACTTTATTTAACATTTTTTTTTCTGTGTCGTATCAGTTACGCTGTATGATTATTTCAAATTTTATTTCTAAATTTTTCATAAAAAAGATAACTACGCGTTATATACTGTATCGTTATTCAAAATATATGTACAAGTTTAAAATTCACCCTTTATAGTGAATATCTTCAAACTATGAAACGTAATTGAAATTCCTTTCACTATTTTGATTTTGTAGACCCGCATTCCATAAATATTTCCTGCTTTATGATCCCTGCTGCTCTGGAATCTTATTAATAACAATTGCTACCGAAACATCAAGTCGCTTCGTACCGGCTTTAACTGCACTTGTAAATAAACGACGCTATTAACTTTAATTACGAGTATTACCACTAAGATCCAGGAAATAAGAAATCAGACGAAATCTTATCTGCGTAACTAACGACGCGATAAAAATAAGTTGGTCGTATGACTGAAGGTGGAATATTCTACCGAAACGTCGAAAACCAACGCGCTTTTACGTTGTAATATGTATGTATGTATGTATGTAAATGTCTGCCTAGCTACAGCATTTTAAATGGAATACATTTGTATAACGTTCTTTTCAAATGTGTAAAGATATAGAGGGTGTTGTATTAAAAAATGTATGTGGGTCTAAATCTCGACAAAATGATGTCTTTGTACAATCTATAATATTGGTATGTATTAAAAAAAATCTAAGAGGAGTCACTAATAAATAATAAAATATCAGAGTTGAGAAAAAATAAAAAAAAAATCATAAAGTCAATAAGAAAAACAAAGAATAAAATCAGCCAGTACTCCAACTAACGGCCTCATGTCGGTATTTGAAATTAGACGGTAATCTTTTCTTGAACAGGATCATTCCATACTTCTCTGAACATGTTTTTAGTGTCATCAAGGGAGATAAGTTATCTCCCCTACCCGATCCCAGATAATCACTGATTTTTTTACTGTTATTGCCAATTATACTATATATTTAGTTTTTTTTTGGTACGTTTTAATTTAATTGTGCCCTTTAATTAATAATAACATTTATTTTCCTACAAGTTATACCCAGTTACAGGAAAAGCTAAACACATTATAAATACCGGATGTCTCGAAATTAATGCAACAAAATTTGATCACAGGTTCTTAAGACAAATATCCCCCCAGGGATATCCTAGACAAATATCCCCCCAGGGATATCCTCGCAAGAAATTACATGATTTTAGGTGATTACACATTACACAAAAATAGTAGATAACTTAAAAACTAGAAGAGATAGGTATAGGGAACCCTGATACCGTTCGAAAGAGAATAAAATTGATAAAATTGTGTATCAGAATATAGAAAAACATACAGGGTGTTCCATTAAAAAAACCGACTTACGAAGGCTTGAAGTTAACTAAACTCGGCATTAAATTTCTAGCACCCTGCATGCAATTAAGCCTCTTTAAAAGTATGGATGGGAAGCTTAGGGTTCTAGCTATCCCCCATATAAATATTGTATTGTCTTTCTTACTATAAAATAAATACACTGTTTCTCTCCGTTTTTTTTTGAAAAAAATAAAATACCTCGAAAACGGTTAATTTTAGGAATAGGGAAACTTCATAAAATTCCACTTAAAATAACACGTAGAATCCAAAATTGCAATAATATATAGGGTGTTCCATTCAAAATAAGCAAGTTGATGGCGACTTCCGGTATAACCGGAACTAATACGTGGACGTCATTATTTTAGTTAAGAAGGGCATGCCCGAACACCCGGTATCCCAAATTTTCAAAATTCAAATCCAAGTAGTCTGAAATAATTCTAATGGGCCGTCACCGTGAGACGCCCTGTATTTTATAGAATTTGTAAAAACACCACCTTTTATTTCATGTATCCACATAATCTTGAAGAGTTAAACAATAATTTTCTGATGTAGTTCCACTAAATATTTTCCGAACATCCGCAAATAACATTTAAAAAATTCGATCTGCCGTTTTGTCATTAATTAGCAAGAGACTCATATTTAAAATATACAGGGTGTTTCATTAGAAAAAAACAGGCAATGTACAAAGTTCCATATCATCAGCTTCTAGTTGATAGCTATTAAATTTTTATAATCTTTACAATAAAAACGTTAAGGGGGAGGTTGACATCTAAACCCTTTACGCCTAAGGAAATCCGTTGATTACGATCGAGATTAAAATCGTTTTATCCCAGTTTTTCTCGAAGCTGTAACGATCCTCGGTATCGGTCATCAGCATTGGCGCGCTGACCGCGATCGGTTTTTTCGACCGCCTCGTATAAGCCGGGAGAACGTACTTCTGTGCCCGAGCTGTGCTCCACCTACTACACGATATTGAGTCACGCCGTGCACTTGACTAGTTTCTACGCAGCGCAACGGTGAAATGTGACTGGGAGGAGCCGGCAACGCCGCACCCGTCCGTTGTTTTTGGCAATGTCGAGCGCCACTCCATCGCCCCGTCGACGCATACGAAAAAAAATGCGGTGTAGAAACCGAGCAGGCTTCCCGGAGATAATTTTTCACGTTGTGGAGTGGTCTTGCCGTATATCACTTGTTTGTTTTAGGCATACTTACATGATTATTGCTTAATTTTAATTTTTATCTGGTCATAAAATTTAGGTAGCTTATTTAATTGTCTGTTTTTTTCATCAATGACCTGGAAATGGAATGATAATTATTTACTGTATTATTTTGTCAGTGCAAAGCGATATTAACAATGTTGGAAGATTTAATAATAATACATAATAATAATAAAATAAAATATTTGGTACTTCTTTTTTTATAAACATCGGTAATCGACAATGGGCTCGTTCAGCACTTTTTTATTTGCTTAACGGAAAGATACTGCAATTTTAAGGTTATCTGCAAAAAATTAGAATTTTATATCGCCTACCCTTCAAGTCATTCAAAAAAAAAAATCATAAACTGACGCAGTGAATACTCGTACATAATAAATATTTTATTATTCATATATTTATAAGATATTAGGTAGATTTTATATAGTTTCTATGGGAATAAAAAAAATTTGTACCTATTTGTTTAGGTAAATCTTTAAAACCTCTGACAGAAACGGTTTCGTCCAATTAAACGCAAAATCCTTATTCTTATTTACTATTCTTATTGTACAAAAACTTTCGGTACAAACGTACTTTATAGAAGCTTTACACGTTATTGAAACGTACCATTGCATTTTCACACCTCTCATCTCAGCTCAGCACTGATAAAGTCGTGGTTTTTATTAAAAAACTCCATAACCATTAACAAATCTATTTCTGGCAAATTAGAAGAATCTGCTTTTACGAAATTTGCTTCAGTTTTTTTTTAATTTAATATGCACAAACGCTAAAACATTTTGCAGATGTAGAAACTCATCTGGACGTAGCTTACGCGCGCCTAACTGCTATGCAGCTCGCCAAGCTGGCTGACCGTCCCATGCGGTGACGTCATTGCATTGCCAGGGCTGAGACAAATATTCGCATTTTAAAAATCATAATTTGAAAACTGCTCAACGGATTGAGTTGAAAATTTCAGGATCGTCTAATCATGAGCAATTCTTTGCGTATACAAAATAAGAACGTTTTTGAAAATTTACAGAATGACCCCATTGATGAAAATGTTAAATATTGCATACAAAGTACAGATTTATTTAAATAATAGGAAGTGATCCTATTATTTGTACATGCATTATACAATCGTGCTGATTGTAAATGTAATAAACTTCTGCAGATGACGTTACAACTCTTTTACAGCTCTTATTTAAATTTTTTTCTCTCTTGCAAATTGTATTAGTAACGATTTTCGCGTAGTTAATTATTTTATTAATAATCTATATATTTTTGATACACGTTTGATTTAATTGCCTTCATAACACATTTCTTCCCATTCTGTAAAATTGTGACTGTCAAATTTGGATATTTGTGATATTTGAAGATCATTAATTAGAATTCTACTACTGTAGACAATTTGCAGAATGAGAAAAATCTTAAATGCATGCAATTAATTATCTTTTTTAGCTGAATTTTGTATTACTGAAATGATTATTTTTCAGTTATTTTCATGAAAGAGCATGCAATTACGAATTTCACAACTTGCCTTTCGTTATGAAAGAAATTAAATTTTCGTTGCCAGTTAAGTGTCAGTCAGATTTGTATTGAAAATGCTGGTAGTAACTAATAGAAGAATAAATTACGCGAAAATTGTTGCGTATACAAAAAATTTCTGAGAAAAATTTGAAATGAACCACCTGGCAAAAAATTTAAATGTATTTATGCGTGCGCTTTTTTTAAACCTACAATTACTTTGGTTACTGTCATAAAGTGACATCTGTTCACAAGTACTTACATACCAGATTCAAATAGAACGAAGCGTGGTACCTGATGGTGTTGTTTGGAAAAAAAATTGAGATTATTTACCAACTTTATCGTCATCTAGCGGCATAAAAAGCGACGTTAGAACTTCTGCACGCACCGCCCTGTGTAGGTTCATTGATGAATCATCCTGTGTATGTCCACAGGTACTTCCAGTAAATAATAAATTTTAGATGTGTACCTAACGAGCTATTTTCAAATAATTCAACAGCAGCCACAAGAACAATATTTATCCTTTATTTTTTTATACCTTAAAATCCCAGTTGAGAAAAATAAAATTATTACTCAACAGAGAGTTGTCTTATAAAAAATTGATACCACTTTACTGTACTTTCTCTTGTTTTAATAATAAATGGGCAATCTTATTATATTTTTCATTCACTGGTTGTATACTCGTCTATTCTATTCATATTTATAAATCTTGCTTTAATAAGAGATGTTTCTAGAATCTTATTTTTTTTTGTAGTAAACGACATATTAAGAAGTTTTTTTATAATTGAATATTCTATTTCCTCTTCACAATGTTTATTTATTAGGCACTTTAATACGTACCTACTACCTGTATCTACCTACCGTGACTTTTTATAAATACCTAAATAGTATAATGCATTTTTCTAATACCTAAATACTTACTGCAACTAAAATTTTTATGGTCTCCTTAAAATAAAACAAAATTGATTTAATTAACCTAATTTTTTGAACTGGTGGTTTAAATAACCTCACTTTTTAAACGTACCTATGCGTATTTAAATAAAACAGACAATACAGTAGTTTTACTTGAATAAGAAAAGAAATATTTTGTGTTTCATGATACCAAATAAATGACTAGTCTGTTTAAAAATTTTAGTTTTTTCCAAATAATTCTAAAACTGTCTAATATTTAATGAATTTTGGTTCATTTTAATACATGTGCATAGATGTCACTTTTTGACTTAGTAATCGTGGTAATTACATTTATGGAAATACCGAAAATCCACAGCATTAAGTGAATATTTTTTTAACTATTTCATTACTTTTCTTATAAAATACAATTTCTTATTTTTTTTACTTTTATAAATCATTATTTACGCGTTTTCCATACAGTTCTGATTTAATATCATAAATTGAGTGATTTATTTGGCAGTAAAAATAATTGAAATTATTGGAAATGATCTCCATTTTTCGTAGTGTTGTATTATTAGTTAAAATTAAAAGTTAAAAAAGAAATTTATTGTGTCCATTTTAAGATTTCTTCCATTCTGTAAATTGTGACTGTCAAATTTAAATTCTTGTGATTATTATTATTTGAGGATAATTAAATTAGACCAATTAGAAGACGAACTATCGTACGTAATTTGTAGTATGGGAAAATCTGAAAGGAACGCTATTTTTTTACCGAGTTGTGTGTTACTGAAAATTTTCAGTTTTTGGTGAAAGAGCAATCGATTACTGTTACAAGTTTCTACCTCCATAGGGCATTTCAGTTTTATTATCACATAAATTAAATTCTTACTGGCAATGAAATCAGATTTGTATGAAAGTGCGTTGGTTGATGATGAATAAAATAATTATTTACGCTAAAACCGTTACATAAAATTCACGGGGCTGAAGAAACTTGTAAAAACTAAATTACTATGATAAAATAAGAAGTGAAGTCAAAAGGCAACCTGCAAAAAAAATATAAGGATATTTGTTTAGAGATAGACATTTTTTATAATTCGGTAAATGTAATTTCTTCATTATCTAAAACACTAAGAATTTGTACAAATTTTAAGGACCTTTAACAACTAAACAAGGCAACTATGGTAAATTTACTTAAATTATTTCACTTTAAACCCAAAAATTTGTGAATTCCACATATACAGAATATTTTGATATCTTGTACCTCTTGTACCTACATCGAAATCTCAAACAGCTAGTGCTGGTTTGTAAGCGCCATTTTACCGTTTTTTGTATCGCTTAAGTAGTAAAAGTGAAACGTGATTTTTTTTCTGTCAAAGCTAAGACATATGTTGCAGACGACAGTGTCAACCTATGATCTAAAAAATTACCTTTTCTCATTAAATAAGCAATTCCTGATTATTTCTTTCAATCAGAATATTATGTATCTTTACATAAGTTGTTTTCTGTATTAAACATTAACACACTTCTGTACCCACCTCGGCGACCGCCATAAAATTTCTCGATCGCGTCCGATTATTCATTTAAGTATTAACATTTCTGTATTGGAAAGTTAGCAGACATGCCGGTCTGAAAAAGGAGCCCAGACAAATAACATAAGTAATGTGGCAGTCCGAGATTTTTAGTGCCTACACATTTTCGAGAGGGATTGCATCACGTATACTCGCTAAAACCGTCGCCCACCTATCTGGGTAATAAATAAGCTTAATTTGCATGGAAAAAATACGACGCTTTGTACTCGACCAGGAAGTGAATACCTACTGTCTTTTTTTTGTCGTTGTTTTCCGTCGGCCTGTAAGGCCGGAACGGTCGAGTTGTGCCATGTAGACTGGTAATAAACTGAAATGCATTGACATCTGGTTGTAAATGTCATAGAAAACGTACAATAATTAAAATGCAAATGTTGGATTTTACATATTTTTATTGATACATAAAAGTACATATTTAGTAGTATGTAAATTTACTGTATAGTCATATAAAATGTAAGAAAAATAGGATACTTAATATTATATACTTATTTTATCGATTCAATTGACAAAAAAAAATTATAAAAAAATCACACGCCCTTTGCTTGAAAATATGAAACGTTTGCTGTTCTGGAAAAAAGAGAGACAGTTTCTAAAAATATAAAAAAATTTCACACCAATAGATTTTTTGAACTCTAAAAGAGAATTTGTAATAAAAAAAACTAGACTTTTGTGAACGAAGCAGTTTTAGAATTATTTTCAATTTACTGAATTATTTGTAAAATTTGAGCGTTAGTGTTATAATCTACAAAATTTGTTATATCTTCATTCTCATTTCTACTGATATTGAGGGTGTAATTCAAGGTTGGACGGAGTTTTAGTACGCAGAGTAGTTGTTTTCCACAATATTATTAGTTGAAAATATTTTAAGCTAACTGTAAAATAAGGAGAATACCTCCCAAATGGTTCTTTTTTGGAGTGGAAGTATTTTTTTATTTATTTTATTGAATTTTAAAGATCCCAAGACTGACACCACTGGGTCAGAATTTATGGGTAGTACCTCCTCCGCCAATCATTGACATACTTGTAAAAAGCAATTATATGAACGTTTACATTTATTTAATTAAGTGACTAGTCTAAATTACATTAATCTGCATCAAACATCTTCCTGTATGCGTAAGGTGACATTGAAAAAAACTTTCGTTAAGGTTCTTCGTCGTAGATTGTTCCAAGGAACAGCTTCCTGAAATTAAAACATATACTTAGAAAACACCCTGTAGATACCATTAAAAGATAATTGACTACCGTTATTTTGATCTGTCGTAATGAAGATAAGCTAAGTATGCCATTACAATAGGTAGATAAAAAAATTGAGGTAGATTAATGAATCTTAAAGTGACTTAAAGATAAAAATTTGTTGAATTTTCAAAATACTCCCTCCCAATATCGCCACTATTGATCGAACCGTATCCAAATTCATAACTTAGTTAAGTTGAGCTCAACTTCTTTAATCTACCTGTATTATTTTCAAAAACTTGAACAACTCATCTTCTAGGACATACGTTCATAGGAATTTTTTCTTTAAAATGATTCAGTAAAATGCGCCCTTCGTTATAGAAACGTACTTAAAGACAACCCTGTATAAACTTATAAATTACTAGGAACACCTAGGTAGTAAATAAATTTTTTTAAATATGAAGTAGTTTATTTGGTTCAGAAGCTGCCAAAGAGGATTTTTTCCACTTAATACCAATACTTGAAAATACACATGTCCATTTTGCTGATACATACGTATAAAAAGCATCAGAATTTGATATTCCATTCAGATAAAAGTATCCAATTTGCTACGTGCCACATATACATATAAATATCAACAAAATGATGTATTAATTGTCCATTTATCATTTTCTGACATCTGCTTAATGGAAAGAGTTATCAAAACGACAGGTGCAGTAAGTACATGTCATCATATATTTGTTACAGAGATAATTACTAAAAGATATATTAAATTTTCTATTTTTTTCTCTCGGAAACGAAACGATCCAATTTTTTTCTGCATGCCACTAAATTTGAGAGCAGCAGTCTCCTACTTACAGTTTTAACGTGAAGTGGAAATAGTCGTCTAACCTTCTACTTTACGGGTAAAATAGATTAAAATAATTATCAGTTACCTAGGTACCTATTGGAAAAAAAATATCGTGATAGATTTAATAATACCTTGTAAAAGTAAAAATTGTAACTACCTCAGTGTTTTTGTTGTCTACTTCCTCTTTAAATTCGATCCGAGACATACCCTTTCAGGTAACTACTTTAAAATTACATTTTATCTCAATATCTAGCAGTCCGAAAGGTTATTTGATATTACCATGCTTTTGTTCAATAGTCACTCGTTATTTGCTGTTTTTTTTTATATTAGTTATTCCTCGTATTCCTGACACATTGCACATAAAAGTCTGCAAAGAAAGAAAACGGGGTAAATGACAGCATAAAATACGTTATTGTGCACTTGCGATAAATAATTAAATTTATCTCATAAATATTCCATGCGATAGGCTTTTGTCTAGTTCTGTATTATTGCAAAACAACACTACTGTATCCGACCGCAGCCTGCTACATAAAAATAACACGGTCGATATTTTCAGGCTGGATAGTACGGATGAGTCAGCAGCCATTATATTAGTCGCAGAGTGCCTTGCAAAAACAAGTGCCACCAAGATCTGCGTTGGCCGACCATTCACCTAAGTCACGTAGCCTAGGAACAATCCCATTTCTATATTTTTACATTTGTGCCGTGGTTTTAGTACCTAGTAATGCTTTCGTGATTTTGATGTTTTTATAACGTTTAGTTCGAGTACAACTTGGTTAAACTAGAAGGCTGAAGCTGAAATTATGTAGTTTTGACTAGATATCAAGCATTTTTCACTAAAAAGTTGTAGGTAACATTTTTTGAAACGATTGTACGGTTTTAGAATTAGGTAAATTCTTCGACACGGTCTAACGGACGCATTGTTTTTTCTCCAAGAACTAAATAATAGGATATCCTTTGTTTTCTGTATCAGTTTTTTGAGTGAAGTGGACTGGATTATTGAAAATTACAATGTTTATTCCTACATATAATTTTGGAGGTTAAAATTTCCGTTCCATTCTAGTTGGATGTACCTAATCAAATATTTACGTAGGTACTGAAAGTATCTATCTATTAAAATAATGACTATCAAAAAGCAAATAACCAAAACTCATTATCGTACGTATACACTTGAATAAATTTCGTGATCGGTGGAATTTTTTTCTGATTCCAATTCAACGTAGCTAAATAACACCTGCGTATATGTCTAGTCTGATGATATTTTCTATAAAAAGAATGTTTTGATTAACCTTTAACTTGTTAATTTTATTACTGCGCATATTTTATGACTGAATTTTTTTAAACTTAAATATGAAAAAAATAAATATAGTACCTACATATAAAGTTTCTATACGTAGTTCCTACGAATCGTGATTCAAATAAACTATTAAACAGCTGTTAAATGTGCTATTTTTCTACAATTTTAACCACCAAAATTCGACAAGTTAAACACTGACGGCAAATTTCCTATCATTCCTGCGTACTAATAATATCAAACCTACTTTCTCTCGAACTGGACTCTTTATTACTAAATCTTGTAACTGGGTGTACCGCTTTAGACTGCCGTACAGTAACACAGCTAAGTTGAGGACGTGCCAAGAGCCAGACACGGGGAAAACTTCTCTGAACGGGCGTGCGGCGTTGCCTAACCTCCCACTGACGTCACACGACTCTTGTTGATTTATAATGAGAAATAACCAAACCTGCTCGAAGAGATGTGTGCGGTAGAAAAAACAAACGCTAGGAAAGTTTCTCTTCTCGTAGTTTTACAAGGAAGTGGAATCGAAGATGTCGAGTGGAATAATATACAATGTGTATTTGTATTTTAATTTGTACAATAAATAGGCATAGTCTCTCTAGACTAGAAAAATAATTATTAAATTATTCGATCTACCTAACGAGTCTGCTCTGTATTATAAAATAACTTTATTATGAAGTGTTTTATCATGTTTCTCACTACTACTACTAGTATTATTCTAACTGCAAGAATCAGAGCAATCTACTGTCGCAAAAATAATAATTTTTTTTTTTAATATTTATAATTAGCACGTTATTTCGCTAAACACATTTTTCATTTGCATCTTTAGGTGTAAAATAATGAATAATTTACATCAAATGAACGGCATAAATAACGATATGTTTTTCCGTATACAAATTTATTAAATACCTATGCACATATTTCTTACGAAATTACGTACCTATTTATTACGAAATTATGTACCTATTTCACGCAAACAAATACCTACCAATTGCAAAAAATGGTTGAACAGCGAATAATTACGTGATGTTTACTTAACTTATCCCTTTATTACAGCAATTTATAGCAAGGAATTACTAATCCAAAAGGTATTTACACCGAATCAAAAGACTGAATATACATTTTTAAACTTTGATAGGTGATATATTTGCAGATTGGCCTTATTTTCTCAAAATTACACATGTATCATTTTTTTACACCACAATATCTTTACTTATTTTATAATATTTTATGTCTATCTATACTTCTGCAATTATTGTGAAAAGTTACTGTCATCAAACTGTACGATAAAATGGTGAATCACTTATTATTACTGCAAATATTGGTCCAAAATTCTTAAAATAAGTATATTTCCTAGAATTTTTAAACGTATTTAACAAATACTAGTTTGTAGGTTGTTGACTAGCGCAAAAACCGTAAAAGCTAATATATTGAATCGCTGCTGGAAGAACGCACCCATCTCTACGTATCTCGGCCTTAAGCAGTTATAAAAGATAAAAACAGTGGACCAATACAAGTAGTTGACAGTAAAACTGTGAAGTGAACAGGATTTTATTATGTAGGATAACACGATTTAAATGTGAATACCTACTAATTAATTATAATATTTTATCTTATGGGATTAGGATAACGAGTGACTTTCATTTGTCAATCAAAATAAAACATTTGACATAAAAACATAGTAAAAATAATATACTTTGTAACTAGAACAACGCGTTTGGATTGACAATTTCAGTTCCCGACTTGCAATTGTTGTTTAAACCTTTCGTTTTAGTGGATAACCATAATATAGGTACCTATTTTTCTCTTCTCAACACGGCGTACTGAGATATGGGTATATATTATTAGCTTTTTTATTACTCTTAGATGACTTGAATAAACTATTGTTTTTTTTTATATTGTGTACCTAATTTATATATTTATAATACAGTCACACGGCACTTTTGCACTGTGTAGGGGTCCTCAAATGAAATAAACATGCCTTAAATCGACGTGATACTATAATAGAAGTTTAATAATAGGCAATTGAACAAACTCGCGTTTAAGCAATTGCGAATATGTGGTTTATTTTCGTTCAAAAATTGCCATTAAGTATCCTTGACTCGGTCTCGATAAATATTTAACAATCCGATTGGCTTGTTTCAATTCATGTTGAATAATAAGTTAAGTTTATTGATAAGATGGAGTGGACGCGTGTTCTGTGTGATTTTTTTTATTATTTGCAGTATTAATATTAACGCACGATGATGAAGTGGAAACGAAAGGTCAATCATCAACATCGATAAACAGTGTTTAATGAAGCGTGCTAATATTGGGTGTATATCTACGGACGAAATAATTAAACGGAACACTCGTTAACATATTTTTGCATAAGAACACGTTCGACGGCTTCTTACGTGTCCGTCATTCACCCTAAATCAATCACAAACTAGCCAGTGAAAAAATATGAATATCAAAATGAGTGACAAAGTACTTTCTGCTGTGACCTCTGTTTTAGTTGTTAGTAGGCGTTGTGTTCTTGGTTTTAAATGGCACAATCGTAAATTGTGATGTTAGATATCCAATAAATCCATATTAATGACTAACAACAAATTGCATCAATAGCGCATTCATTCCAGACTTTATTTTGTGCCGGAATACCTGCACGGTTTATGAAAATGATATACAGTCTTATTTTCACGAAAAAATTGGTTAATCTCACATGTCGTGTAACACATTATATCTCTTAATGTGTTCGACCTTTGTGTTCAGACGTGACACAAAAAAAAGATAAGCTTATCTAATATCATACTCGAAATTTCGTTTATTTCGAGGCTAAATAGGTACAAACACTGTAAATATTTTCCAGACGATATAAATTGTATATATCATGTATATTTTTATTTATAATGGATTTGTTGCACCCCATTGTATGTGTAAAATATATTTAGAGCTAAATAACGACATTAAATACACAGTGTGTTCTTAAAATATGGTGTCAAACTAAGAATGGAGATAAAAACGTCATTTTAGGCAGACAATTTTTTATGACCGTACATCTCAAAAAATCAAAAAGTGCGATGAAAATGATTTTTTGTGTAAAATTGATTTTTCTGAAATAAAATCTGAAATAACATAAAAAAGGTCCTCGCCGAGACTTAGGGTTAAAATCTATTATTTCTCATACAGAGTTATGCATTTATTTATTTAACTTCCATTTTTCAGTTGGCCTTTTTAGCATTAAAGGATTCCATCACCAAGTATTTTGCTAACTCGTTTTCTTATTTTAATTTTTGCATCAGTAAAATTTGGCAGCAATTAGTACAGAAAACAATGCAGATTGTCAAGATCAAACAAGAGTACATACCTAGTTGTATCTTTTAAAGTTTTCTTTCAGAAAAATTATTTTATCGAAAATGCCACTTTCGTTTAATTTTTTCAAATAAAAGAAACATTTACCCTACTGTTAATATGAATGAAACCATTCCTCCATAAGTTCACTGAATGTCGATAATCTAGAAATGTAGGTATGTCGTTTTATTTGAATCAGATCAATAATTTTGGAGATGAACTTTTGGCAGTGCACGTTTATCACCCTGTAATTATTTTACTAAACATTTACGGACGTTTATTCGTACGAAACCTTTCGTTTAAAATTATATTTAACAGAACAATCGATATAGATATTAGGTATATGCTTTCGAAAGTTATACGTGAATAGAATGAATATACACATTGCTTTCATAAATTAAATATAGGACAATTGGGTGTAGGAAATTTGCTGTTCTTTGTGAATTTCTTTGTTGTGTTGAAAAATCGCGGTATATTTTCTTCACTCAAGCGGGTCGAATTAGGTAACGACCTGCGTCGTAATTTAAGAATAAAAATTATAAAATATAATTCGCGAATTTCTCCATGCCCCAGTTTTCAATGGTTACGACTACGTTACGTTAATATCCCCTTTTATATGCAATAACCGTTAATACCGCTTGGTTTCTAAGAGGTTTCGTTAAAATTTCCGAGAACGCGCAACGTTATTCCAATATCGTAAAAGCCCGAGCTAAAATGAGACTATAAAACGAAATAAAAACGGATCCTGAATAAGAGAAAAAGAAACAAACAACTTTTCAGTCAGACTGTCCTATAATACGTACAATGGTTCGATCGTGAAGCCGGTTTGGGTTCGTGTTTTTCAAGCGCAGGACTTGCCTGGTCCGCTGGAGCGATACAACGATAGCAGTGGAAAGCTGGTAATGCGTAGAACCGGCAACGTTGCCATCGCTTGCACAATAATGGCGGGTGGGAAAAAGGAGGGGAGTGGAGGGGGAAATGGGGTTCGGGAAACGATACGGATTGTCTCCGCATTCGAGGGACCTAGCAAAAATCAATTCAGCCGAAAAGGTCTAACGGCGTAATTTTATTCGTTAAAATTAGATACTTGTAATTTGATAGTGGTTAGTAGGTATGGTGGATTTTTCAGTAGAATTTGCCAACTTACTCGAACGTTCATATCCATTTTTTAATGCAAAATAATCCATCTTGTGTAATTTTCTACGTATGTACACTCACAATTTCTTTTCGATACAACACATAGTGGGTATTCCGTTCAAGTTATTTTGTACGCAATATTGCTTTTTAGCAAAGAAACCACACAGTCTGACGGGATTCGGCAGTTACAGTTGCTTATGTGGCGAGTGCCACACCCTAGTCAGCAACCAGACGGAAATATCCCATTCAGCATTGTTTAGTTTTTATTTTTATACTTCAACATTTTTTATAGAGTTTATCGAGTATTTTAAGCATGCTGGCGACACAAAATAACACTTCACTATTGCTGAAAAAGAAATGTTAGCAGAAGAGACGCTGGGTGTTATCCAAAGGCGAAAGATCGAGCTAAAATAGGCAGGGAATCGGGGATCAGAGTTATTTTATACACACCTCTCTGCGCATGGCCCGTTGCCATCCCCTCCCTAGACGTTCCACAGCATTCCGGATTCCGACCAGTGTCCGGGCAGACACCAGTTATTTGTGAGAGTTTTTTCCACGTCAGTGTCTTCCATCTCTCTTTAATGAATTTTGTTGATTTCGTACGTTCTACACGAATCACAAATATAGCAATATCGATCCGACTTCAAGCGTTCGAAGGAACTGTATTGAAATTTTATTTCTCTACATTTATCTCTTCCACATAGAAACCCCTTTCAGTGAAAATTTAAAATATTAACCCTTGATTAACTTTTAATATGACATTTTGAATTTTTATAATACCTATCTCTTGTTGCAATGTTGTGCAATACTTGAATTTAAATTGTATTGACTAAAATTAATTTTTTATTATTATTAATAAATTAAACGCTTGTACGTTTTCTTACTTTATTTTAGAGGTATTAAGTCTCTATACGCTATTAGAAACGAGAATAGAAAATTATTTCTTTGAACGTTCTCAACATTACATATTTAAAAGTCTTAGGCTTGTATAGATATTTGGCATCAAAGAGTACATTTAGGTCTTTAATGGAAATTTTGGGAAAATTGGTAGAATTAGCAGATAAATTGCCGACTATTGTAAAAATGCATATTTGAAAATAACTAAATGCCATTAAAAATGGACAAAATCTAGGAACAGGCATACAGAAATTACATGACAAAGCGTTCTGACCCTCCAAAACTTCCTTTCCATGCAGTTAAATAAACAATTTTAAATTTTAGTAAAATTTGTATTTCCAGTCATCACCAGAATATTCAAAAACACAAATCTGCAAAGTGAGCCCTTGTGTTGACAACTATAGTAGGATCGTATTCGATGCAAAGTAGAGCAAAAAGTTGTCGGTCTTTTATCAAAGGAAAATCATGTCATCATTTTTAGGAGGCGTAAGATAAATCATTTCAAATTTAAAATGAAATTCAATGTACAATCTGAAATACCGCTGCATACGCACTGTGTTCTGGTAGTAGCTGTAGTCGCCCAGGTGCATCGAGTATACGAACTGGTCGGTTATACGTCAATTACTAACCTGGCGAGCTTTGCCGTCAATTAGAGAGCGCTTCCAAAAAAACAAGTAAACAACAGTGGCGCGTACAGAGGTAAAATGTAGTACATATGTGGAATTTAGGAAACAAATTGGATTTATAATAAATTACATTTAAAATAAATAGTTTATGAGAATAAAGGAATTTTTGTAGGAACAAGGGTGCCAGACCTGAACTGATCCCCTCCTCCCTTCATAATGTATAAAGAAATTATTCAATTTGTAAAACCCTTCAAAGCGTACTTCATTGGTTCCCTTGACAGGCAATGATTTATTACTTTGCATTGAATATGATCCTACTATAGGAAGTCTTAAGATTCGTACTTTATTTGGACAATGACTCAACATGCACCTACATACTTCATAATCCAAGTCCTGTTCAGTGCTGATTGTGAGAAAATGAATAAAGAAAGTTGATTTGTTAATAAAGTGTTGTCATCATTTGGTTAAATGTTGTTCATTTGGCAACAGATCACCATGTAGTTTAAGACGTCCCATAAAGTTATCTCTACTGTCTTCATATACCTACCACGACCTTTCCCTTCATCTTCCAAATATTTCCAATTACGCTTTTGGTCTTTAGTGAAAAATTTGAATTGTTAATGCTGTTATCATTACGAGTAATAATTCATTTTGACGGTTTAGCGTAGGGCTAATTTCAAATGTCAGAAATATTGGAACTGTTTGTCTGATAATTTCTGGAGACAAGTTAGTCTCCGAATATTGCGAGAACAAAACCATTACATCTACTCTTGATTCATGTTATGGGAATTTAGGAACATTTTTAGAATTAGCTGTCATTAACTGTTGACAAAAGTACGTGATTTTTCAACAAGTTTGTCAGAACTTTAGAGTGAGACAATAATAACTGCAAATACACACATTTTAAATATAATATCATTTATATGTGCTGCTCGACTTCGTCTGGCTGAATGAATTCTGGAGATATAATTTTCGACAACTTGCGCTTATACATTTCACGTTATATATTTTCAATGGCATACGTTGAATATTCAGTTGGAAGTTGAAATTGTTGGTGACCTGTTTATATAAACCAAAGATTTCTCACAATCCCATAGGAAAAAGTCCAAGAGGGTGAGATCAGATGATCTTGGTGGCCGGTTGACATTAGCATTTCTCGAAATAACACCCCCAGAAAATTGTTGTTGCAATAAATTAATTGTCTGGCAAGTTCCACCATTTTATTGAAAAAAACATTGTCTATGTTAATCTATCCCCTCAAAAAAATAAGGTCCGATCTTGACCTCAAAAACTACACCAGTGACCTTCTGGGGATAAAGAGACATCTCCTAATTCTGCAATTAGGTTTATTTATGAATCCATTGAGTCAGAAATGCTATTCATCGGAAAGCAATATTTTTCCCAACTGCTCTAGAACCCAGTTCGCAAAAATTCGACGCACATGATCAGGTGACTTTAGTTTTCAAGTAATTTGGACTCGTAAGTCGTTATCTGAAGACGGTGATGCAAAATTCGCAGTTAATAAGACCAAGTTCTTAAGAACGAGTGGAAATAGAGTTGTTCGGATCATCTCTTACACTTCGGCTTACAGCAACGATGTTCTCCTGTGATCGAGCAACCCGACAAAGCACAGATGTTGACATTTCTATAACTGATCCCTTTTTGTTGAAATTTTTCAACTAAACGATAAAGAAACCATTTGGTTGGTCGATTATGTTGATCATAAATTGTAGGCAATGCGCGAAATTGTGGCAAACAGCCGGCACTTTGATGGTAAACTCGAATGAATTCTACACGCTGTTGATTTGTATAACTTTCCAGGATAACTTGCTTCAATGTACTAAACACAGTTGTCAACGTTTGATGTTAAGATTTTGTACCATTACATTTTAATTTTGTATACGTCCATTGGAAAACCCTTTACTCATTTCAAAATGTTTAAATGCTACTATACCTAGATATTGAACGTTTATTTTTAAAACCTAAAAGTAAATGTGAAAATATTAACTTGTATATAAATATTTATAATTTTTGTGTACTTATTACTGTTATAAAACATATAAATAGTACATATAAGTATGCGTTCAGTGGCTCATAAAACTTTCCCTGCTTTTGCCAGGAAAAGAAACGTAAGTCTTACTTACGTGCGGAATTGTACTTTCATAGACTCAAAACTTCCCTTAAGAATGTACGAAGGACTGGTGTCAACTATATAGCTATCATTCTCAATGTTTAGTTTGTAAGTCCTTCACTATATCCTATAATATTGTGATAACTGGTTCCTGACATACCATGATCCTTCATTTCGTCTTCCAAACATTTTTTGGTAGGCCTTTTGATTGTTTTAAGGATGAAAAGTTTTCTTGTAAGGTTAAGTGATGAATGATACTACTATTATGTTCATTTGGTTTAATTTTATTCATTTGGCTCACCATTACGGTGTTCAATAATGTTGTCTTAAGTATTTCTTCATTTCTTCATGCCAATATCTTTTCCTTTCTCCTCCAAATCTTTTCAATTACGATTTTGGCTGATTGATGGTTGTTTTTGTAAGGAAAAATAATGTTGCACTGTTGACGCTTTTGTTTTAAAGAGGTTTGGTTCACTGTCTGAGACTGAAACGTCAGAAATATCGGAGTTTAGTTGTTAATGTTTAAGAACGGAACCATTCCACCTACCACTTGCCGCTTACAGCTTTCTAACCCGGGGCTAATTGTTGCAGGTATGGCCGCGTGCAGAGTGTCAAATTGTTGCCGAGGTGCACCGAGGAGAAGACCGGCGAGATCACGATGGCGTGCACGGTGGCGTTCATGGACATCAAAAGTGCGTCCAAAGCTCATAATGCCGAGCTGAAGATCGACGATAGGACTCTGAACACGGAGTACTACGAACCTGCTGCCATTCCGTCCGCTGCCTCGCCGCAGAACACGTCCTCCCCGTACTCCAGCTTTCCAAACGGCCATGGGTAAGTCACCATATACATATTATACCAAATTTCTCGCCACCGTTTTTTACCTCTGACAGCTTACGACGAAGAGGTAAGTATCAGAAGACCACGAACGGATGGATTTTAAGTTTATTTCTTTCTCTTCTCCCACTTCTCCTCTATCCCTCAGTTCTGCTCTTCTTGAAACAGTCTAATAGATACAGGAATTGAAGGAGTTTTGGTCTATCCGAATACGAAATTGGACGATAGTTAAATAATTCAATTAATATTAATTAAGCAACAGAATTGTATGAGTGATTCTCTGATCATAAGTAAAAAGTTCGTACCTATTTGTTTTACAATGTTTCTTGGAAGACGGATTGGTACTAATTTGTTCCATTTGGTGTTGGCCGACCATGAGACTCGAAACCATTTTATTACAGTTTTACCATTAAGTGAGAACTAGTATAACGAATTTCCTCAAAAAGGAATGCCAACGTTATTGGAGAGTTTACAGGGTCATTCAAAAAATACTTCTCCATTTCCAAACAGTTAAAAGATATCAAAAATTTTACGTGTGCAAAAACTTGAGGAATGGAACAGAGGAATTATTTTTTCTCTGAAGAAGAGTTAGTATATTCGTAATAGAATAATTTGAAAGTATTAGAGGAATCGTGGTTCCAAATAAAATTCGACTATGTAGATTATTTTGAGTGGTAATTCGTGCACTCCGTCGATCATAAAAAAATGTTGAATGTACCGAATTTGAAGGGATTAGATATCTTAATTACCTACCTTAAAAAATATGTTTTAAGTGAGCATACCTAAAAAATAATAATATAACTTTATCAACCTCTATCTCCAAAACGAAGCGTTTGCAAACCATAAATGTGAAGTTATTCACATCCAAATTTTCCAGTAATATTAGAACTTACGTTCATGATATTTTTTTTAATTTTGTGTAAAGAATCACCTAAGGCGAAGTAAAATCAGTAATATAATCAATCCTAGCAACAGCATAAAGTTACCAATTTTCGAGTGCAACATACATATACAAAAATGCATGAGTTATATTCAACAATTACTTATGTTACATTATTTACAGTTTGCACAGTGTGTGAAAATTTTCTTTGGAAAATCAAAGAGATAAGATGTTCCTCTTGTTTCCCCACAAATTAGGCCAAGGCGCTGTTGACAAACAGGTTTTGTGATGTAAATTGCTAAATTACATATTTACATTTTTAGGTTTCTCATACAATTTTGAGACAGCAATCATCAAATTATTTGGCATTTTTTAAATGCGACTAGCAGTTTTTATAAACAAACATGATACATGATAGTAATATGTTTTTATGTTGGTCTTTTTTATTTATTGTTTTGTTGGCTATTATATAATATTGTCTCCATTTTTTCATTCTATAAATGGAACTCTATATTGATTGGAGTACTTTATACACATTTTTGTTTTAAATATTGAAATAATTCAAAATGACTTTGGAACACTATTGTCAAAGATAATAACTTCATTGAAAAATAAATTCTTCTAAGGGATTCTTATCAGAGCACGTCTGAAAATGTATAATAAAGAAGGTACATGTCGTTGTAATTCCCATCTTGGATGAATTTTAAGCAATGTTTCACAAAATTTAAAATCAATACGCATTGTAAAGTACATAATACATACAACAAAATATTTTTACTAACATATCGTTCGATGTGTACCGGTAACGTATAATAATTCTTTTTTATTCTAAATCTACGTACTTTTTTAAGATATGGATACTATTTGAGTGACTAAAACAACTTACTCTATTCTGTATATGAATTGCTGTTTGTTAATTTAAATTAAACTTGTCCGATTTTGCTTAAAGAGAAATAATTGGTTGCTGTTATTGACTATTTTGTAAGAAATTTCAATCTCAATGTGGCTTCAGAAAAGGGAGTCAACTACCTTAATTATCGTCACGGGTGACTTAATAAGAACACAAGACATGGGACTAGGGAGTGTTTAGCGTTATTGGACTTATGCAGCCTTTGTTTGAAACTTAAATATTATGGATTTGATGATCCATCTCATGCAATGATTAATTCTTCTTTGCATGGAAAAACTCAACATATCTGCGTTAATATGTTCTGTAATAGGTTAAAAATTATTTCTGGTGTCCCCCATGACTCAATTCTAGGTCCTTTACTTTTTATGATTTATATGGCTTGGATTTTGGAATCAGTTCAACAATGTAAACCACAAGTATATGCTAGTAATACTCAGCGTCCACTTTAACAGTACTTAATTTTCATCAAGCAATTGATTGATATCACTAGTAATATCATAATTGACGATATTCAGGTACCTATCTTGATTGAGTGTAAAATTAGTTAGTCGGAGAATTTTGGGAAAGTGTAATAATATCGACATTTATCAGTGACTCATCCGGTTTCAAAAAATTTCAGTGCACAAAAGAACAGTGGCGTTTCGTTCAAATAACTGTAAATTTGCCCGATCTCTGCATCCACACATCATTGTTTTTTTACGGTACACAATTTCGATTATAGATTTCAGTTAGCTAACGGTTATATAATTGAAACGGTCCTTCTAGGTTAATCATCGTGACCAGGCCGATTTGGAGCAACACTATTTAAATTACGAAATTAGTTTCGACGTTGTTCTGTAACATTTTGTCAACCGTACACGTCGGGGCTTGCTACAATAATTTCACACGGCGTTAGCGCGAATTACTTGGATTAATTTCAGCGCTATCTACAAATTCATGAAGTGGATCTACAGTATTGAAATGATTTCACGGGTTTTTAAATAATAGTCTGCAGTGTTGGAGGAACGTGGGGGAATATCGGCCATGGTTTATTGTTGACACCGTTCAAATTCAAAAAAATTGCGGTGTTGTCTTAGTTTCCTCAAATTTGCAAGATTAAGAATGTGTTTTAAGTTTTTTTGTCTTTAATAATTTATAAGATACTTTGAAATCCCATCGAATTTGACTCATTGTCATGTGTATTCTTCTCAGTTTAAATCCACTATTATTGATAAAACAAGAAATTACTTGTAACAATTTTTTGAATATATTTTTTACTTGAATTGAATGTTTGTTTAATAAACTTTTAGTTACACAACGGCTTGGACTATAGACAAACAGACAGAGGTATCTGTCGATACTCTAGGTAGCCTTTGTAAAGAAAAAAAAAAAAAGAAAATGAAAATCTACAAAAAGATAATTTAAGTAAGGCTGGGCATATTTATGATGACCATAATTCGATTAGTATATTCACTTTACTGATCAGTTTCATCCAAGAATTGAAAATTTCAGGAAACATGGGCATGCGATAAAAACTGGTTTTTTTTTTCAGAAAAATTGGAAAAAACTAAAAAAGAACTGAAAAACTGAAGGTTTATTAAAATCTTAATTATTACACAATTGTCACCAAAATAACCGGATAAACGGAGACTTGTCCAGCACTACACGCCATACACCACGCCACAAGATGACCTAACGGAGACGATGGGAATAAACAAAGACAACGCACGACAACCATTTTTGTCATAAAGTTGTTTTTGTGACGTCTGCATGAATTTGTTGCTTGATTTCAACCATTGTCATATATTAGGTACCACTCTTTCTTAAAAGAAAAATATGTACGAGTATACCTGCATATTTACATGATATATGTATTTTTCCTGTGAAATACTGTGTGTCATTAGGCCAATGAATTTTTAACGGATAATTAGTCGTGTGTGTCAATAAAGTACGCTTTCGAATACAATTAAAAAGCATTTAGGTAATTTTTCTTAAGGAACAGGAATATGTTCTTAATTACCAGTTGACAACTCCACAAACATGCGTGTGGTAGGTCTGAAAATATTCCTTCGATTCAAGAAGATTTTTATAAATGAGGAGTACCGATTTAATTATTCATCACCTAACATTTAAATGGCATCATATTTTCTTTATTTGTAAAAAAATATCGAATTTATTACATATGTAAATACCGTTTACGTTTGCTCTACTTAATCTTCTTAGTTTTCACTATTTCTCATGACATATTCCAAGGATTAGTTAGACATAGTTAAATACCTCAACATCATCTGTAAGTATACAACTTACCTTCAGTATTTTTCTAATGTTTTACTGATGATTCCAAATGCCATTCGTGGAAATTCGCCGTCAAATAAAAAAGTTAGGTGTATTTATCACATTTTTGCTTAGGTGAGGCAATAGTTTTATAACTTTTTCTTTAAAATATTATCCTGAATGTCCGCCACTAGAGTGACGTAGATCTTCTAAAATAGTAGTCGGTATTGGTAAATAATATAGGATTTGATTGTGATAAATTCAGTTTGCAAACTGCATTTTTTAAAATTTATATGGAAAGTAGCGTATTCTCCTGATAGTCGTGACCAAATTGACACATTATCTTGCTCTTGAACCAGAATTGGATTCAGAATAATTAGGTACTCAAAAAAATAAAATTGCAACTACATCTGAAACATATGAAAGATTCGTATTCATCATTCTTATAATTTTCCGCTAATATTATTTATTCTTTATTTTTTTTTCAGAAGAATCCAACATTCAATATTTAAAGTATGATAGTGTATGCTGTGGCCAATGTTACCTGGTTGCCGCCGTTTACAGAATTATCTTGCGCTTCCTTAGTTAGAAATCTTTGACCTGCCTTTTTGTTCTCGGGCAATGCTCTGTGGGGGCAGACCCGCTCTTGCCAATTTCTTGAACATTTAAAACAATACTTAATTTTCTATGAAAAACTTAAGACTGTGAATAATAACGAAAATAATAAAACCTACATTCAACATTATTTGTATCAAAATTCATCTCATTTTTTTTTGTGTTAATAAAATTTTTAGAATCGCCTTTAATAGTGAATAAAAACTTTATTTAAAATTACCAATATTTTGAATATTTCGAGAAATCTACTAACTATTTTTTTAATGTATTTTGATCAAAGTAACGTTCAATGTTGACGTCGGAATTTTCATTATTATTGGCACAGTTCTCTAAACTTTAAAAGTTATGTGTTTTATTTTTCTATATGAATTATATGTTATTTGAAAAAATATTTCATTAGATATTTGACAAGATTCTTGTTTTTTTTAATAATTATTATGAGAGAGTTATTATGCCAGAGTTATCAGAATATAATAATATTCATTGTATTTTCGGCATTTTATTTTTTACACTACGAAACTTGGGGTTAAAAACACATTTTACAATTTTCTCGAAAACGGTGCATAGAAAAGATAGTAGCTTTTTAATTACCCTGTTCTTTTAGAATATACCAAGGATATTTTTAACCCATGTCCTTGTATTTAAAATTGTATCCATAACAAAAAACTCCTATAATCTGTTTTTGTGGTCCGAATAATTTTAGATTTATTTTCAAGTTATTTAAGTGTGTTGTAAAGCTCATTTTATTATTAAAAATATCAGAACTCTACAACGACTCGTTTTTCGAACAAACTGCAACATATCTTATTTAATAAAAATACTCATTCCCTTCGAAGTTGGGCTCTGACCTCTCGTATCTCCGCTATTGGTTGACAAATTTGTAAGACAAATCAGTCAATAATTTATTATAATTTCACCACCCTGTATGAAAATGAAGTGAACTACGGCCCATGTTCATTATAAAACTTTTTTCTTTAAATACTTTGCTGTATTACCCCTCTGAAGGAACGCACTTATCTCAGAAACAAATACATATTTTAATGAGCCCATATACCCTAGCTCTTAGCTCGATACGAAATATGACACGAACATGTCTGTACTACATATATGAGGTCTGTTCAGAAAATAACCGAACTTTCTTTTAAACATTATTAATTTGAATACATTATTGGTATTTGTCTCCTTCAAAGTACTCCCGTCCTCTATTCACAAACTTTTCGCAACCGTGTTTCCGCGAAGCAGTCCTGGATAGCTTCATTTGGAATGGCCTTTAAAGTCTGTGATGAATTTACTTTGATGTCATTAATAGTCTGAAAACGACGTCACTTCAGTACTGATTTTAATTTCGGAGATAAGAAAAAATCACGAGGGGCTAGGTCTGGAGAGTAGGGAGGGTGAGAGAGGACAGTAATCTGACTTTTGGACAAAACTGACGTATTGACAAAGCTGAGTGTGGAGGCGTATTGTCATGGTGCAAGAACCATGAGTTGTCTCGCCACAACTCTGGTCTATTTTTGTGGATTTTTTCACGTATGCATTGTAAAACGCCACTGATAGTACACATGGTTTAAGGCAATAATTCAAAATCCCCAATTCCATTAAAGTCGAAAAAAACTGCGAGCATTACTTTGATATGAATCGAGACTGACGTCTTGGGACGTGGAGAGAATTTGTCAATCCATTGTGATGATTGAACTTTTGTCTCAATGTCGTAGCCGTAAACCCAGCTTTATCTCCCGTTGTGATCTTTTGAATGAATGTTTCATCGTCATTTGATTGTTCAAGGAGTTGCGGACAAACGTCCACACGATTTTCTTTCTGTTAGGTCATCAAACGAAGAACAAATCTTGCTGCAATTCGATGCATGTTCAATTTTCCAGTTAAAATTTCATTGCATGACTCATTCGAGATGCTAGCCTTTTCCGCAGTTTCTCTGACAGTCAATCGGCGATTTGCACGCACCAAATCTTTGGCTTTCTAAACGTGGGAGCCATCAGTTGAAGTCGATTGCCTTCCTGGTTGAGGGTCATCTTCAATTGGCCGACGACCACTTTTAAATCGTGAAAACCATTCGTAACATTGCGTATGTCCCAGCGCATCATCTCCGTAAGCTCCGTAAACGTTTTCGTGAAAGTTTTCCTCGACGCAATACTGTCAACCGCATATCACTGAATATTTCCATTAGGGCGTAATTCAGAAAGTTCGATTATTTTCTGACCAGACCTCGTATTTCCAATATCCAGTCTTATTCATTTTCTCTTCGAACATACGAAGGTTTTATGAAGTATGTATTCAATAACCCGGCTTACCGGCGGATAAAATGCAACGCATGGCAGATCCGTTACGTCATCCTTTGTAATGGATGTTACAGCGCTGGAACAGGTGTCTCTATTGCATAATAACATTAAATTGATGTAAATAAGGCAGAGGAGGATCATTTCACAATTTTCCATGGGTAAATGAGGCATTGTTTTTACAATTATTTATAATGAGTACGCAACTCGAATCACGGTGAGTACCGGTGCTCCTTGGCTTTTACTTGTATATTGCCAATAAATTTCAAACCGCGGGATGTTATGAGGTATTTCTGCTTGTGTACAGTGTGGAAAGAAGAAATAAACAACGTTTGATAGGTATGTTTATGCAAAAGTCTTTCGAATTTATTGTTTTCGTTCTTTAAATACAACCCGGATACAATTTTTTGATCATTAACGAATTGGGCAGAAAAGGGCAGAGGGTCAATTTCGATGATTTTACAAAGGAAATTTTTATGATTTTCGATGAAATATTCAAGAAGCGGAAATATGTAGTCGCAAACGAAAACTGCTTTTCGGAATCTTCATTTGCTTAAAAAACAGAAAATCTCATTCCAATCTTAACATTTACAATAACTGAGGACAAGATTAAAAATCTTGAGAACTAATAAAGGCTGTAGCTTTTATCACGATTTTTTTTTTATTTTATACAAGTTTAATTTTTGTTCGCTGCTAGTCCTTATTATTATTAATTGTTTTATTAGCCCTCAAATCTCACACTAGTCCGAATTGGCACCTCCGTTTTTTTAACATTTCTCAGGTAGCTGCTGCCGAAGGTTCCTCCCACCACGATAATTCCTTCTATAGCCCAAATAGTCGAGCCGTACCACAACTGGCCTCAGTCTGTTATTGTCGGCCAAACTAGAGAGTCTGAAAAGTCCGATCGGTGCGAATTCGCACTAGTGTGACTTTAATGTGGCAAAAATGTGGCTGAATCTATATCATATAATCTAGAATAAAGTGAATTGATATGCAAATTCCCGATTCTTTTCACCTCATTTTACGTCTCTAAAAGACTAGTACCTACATTGTTTATTTAGTTGTTAATAATTTTTTTTTCATTAATAATTTAATTGTAACATGTATTTGTCAATATTTATGGATAATATTGTTTAAATTAATATTATACAAAAGAGTGCAAAATAAACATCAATTTAAAGAAAAAGGAGCCAAAAATCACAACTTCAAAGAAAACGATATTCGAGATAGGTACCGGGAAAAATCGATAATATCAGTTTATCAATATGGGGTATTTTTTTCTTAAAAATATAGACTGAACTGCAAAATCCTTTTTTTAACTTCTCTAGCCATTATTTATAAAAAAAATATGAATTTAAAAACAAGTCATTTTTCGAAAAAAAATTTTTCAGTCGCATTTTTTTTAACAATTTTTTTTTCAAAATTAATACATCATTCGATTTCTTGGAAAATTTTACCCCAGTTTTGATATAAATACGTTATACCTTCGTTAACAAATAAAGAAGACTAAAGTTGGCAAAATTCCAATTCGCACTAGTGTGACCTTTAACGTGGCCCACCCCAAGTCTGACTTTTGAGGGTTAATATTATGTTTGTCGTATAGCAGCGAAGAACTAATATAGCTCCATTGTTAAATAAAAACAGATATTGTGAATAAAATGAAACAAAACTATTTTTACAAAAATAATAAAAAATATTATAACAGGAGAAAAATGGAAAATGAGACCTCCAGTGGCTTTTAAATATTCATCACTAAAATGATTTTGCCTCTTTCTTTGGAAAATGAAAATTAATCGAAAATAGCAATAGTAGCATTAAATTAGCTTAAGTGCAATGACAATTTAACAATAATTTTTGAAAAGTTCACACGATGCAACTTTAATGGAATGTAAATGGGTGTAAACTTGCATGAGAAGATTCGAAGAAAATCGTGGATAAGTTTTTTACGAATTATATTTTATAAGAAAATTTAGTAAGTCAAGATACTAAACAATTAAAATTGAATGATTCCGTCGTTGAAAAAAAATAGTAATTTTTATTGCAAAATTTTATTAGTAACCATAAAAATATAACATTTCTCTGATAATAAACCTTTTACGAGTAGTTTGATGTTATGTTAATAAATTACTTGCTTCTTATGAAAAATTATAACGTAATTTTGTACTGGTTGCTAAAATTCAACAATAAAATATATTGCAAATCCAGAAAAATTCTAGACTATTTACTATTGTTCAAATAATCAAATATCATTGCATTATAAAACCATAACAACATAAACTTTATATGCTTTATACCTAGGGATATAAAACTAGCAACCTAAAATTCGTAGTCGACTTAGCAACCTTTTTAAGGTCCAAAAGGTCAACAAATGGATTCTTCTATTTACTTTACATTGTTTGAAAATTTGGGATCTTGGAAGTTATTCATGAATTTTAGGTTGCCGACGTTACATCTACAGTAGTATAGTTTAATGCTTTGTATATTAAGCGAAATTCATATATTAGCTGATTAATTGCGATTAGCGAATATTGTTATAATTGTCTAATTTATAAGAAAAAGATAATAATCACATTTTGGAAGCAATAACTTTTGATATGTTTGTAAATTATGAATTTCATTATCTAAATGTCAAATTTGACATATAAATTGATTCGTGTGCGGGAAAATATAATTTTAGTCAACATTAAAACTCCAAGCATGTCTCGTATTAACAGATAATGTGGGGAATTTTAATATCTGTTATGAAATAAAAATAGATATAAGTAGCTGGATACAAAAACCAGAAAGTAATTTCTAAAAAAAACTTAATTCGAGGTAATTTGTTGACGATCTGTTTACGAAATATAAATATGTATGTGTAAGTAATCGAAAAATACATATTCTATTGGAACATCGTGTATATTTGTAGTGCATTGATATTGTTCTTTTAATTTTTAATTAATTTAATTTAATATTATAGTTGTCTACAAAGGGTTATGTTACAGTAAATGGACCATGCTTCAAAATTGAAAATAAGCCGGTTTAATCAATTAATTCTTGAAAAAAAAATGTTTTTATTTTTTTACTATAACTCCGACACTTTTGAAGATATTTCAATGAAATTTGGTAGGGGTTGCTGAAAAAAATGAATTTCACTACGAAAGTCGCGCATTTAGGGGTCCAACTAAACTTTTTTGTTATATAAAATATTTTTTACCATTCAAAAGTCAACACCCATTGAGATGTAGCCATGGAAATGTTGCTTTGCGGTACTGTATTCACAAGGCTGTTACCACAATATAGGCATTGCCAATTGAGTACAGGAGAGTTGGTCTAATTGATCCAAAAGAAAATATTTAATTTAGTTACGAGTGATATTATTCGAAGAGTAATTGTCTAAGGAGTAGAGGTTTCCACAATATCGATTTTAATAATCATCGTTAAAAATGTATGAAAGCACTATTATTTCTAAAAATGAGCCGCATTGTACAGACGCGTCTATTACATCGAAATATGCGTGGTCGAGCTCCTATCCGAGTATTTATAGGCGTTGCGTAAGGCATTCCTCATAGGTAGGACTTGGACATACACTGCGGTGTACAATTTACAATGCCATTCGAGATGTAATGCCGGATGACCTATAAATAGGTTATTTTTTAAACCATAAATCTTTCACAAACGGTGACACACCTCGTTACTAGACAACGGAATTGGCTTGCTTTTCCCTGCGATGGCGCCCACAAAATTACGGGGGAAATCTCGCTCCGACCCACGGGGGACATTTGAATTTAATCTGCGGATGATTAACCGAGGTACGTACTGTCCTCAGAAGAAACGTTGACATTCTTTTATAAACATTGCGCGAACTGATTTTATCATTTAATATCAAGAATATTTCTCGAGTTTTCTACTTGTTATCATTTATTGAACTCCGCGATTCTTCAAGCATTCAATTCATTGGTTAAAAAGTGTACATCTACACCTTTTTTTTAATAAATTACGCAGTTCCTTCCTAAGTTACAGGAAATCCTTAGTAATTCCTTCTACACCCTATAAATCCCAGTACATCTTAGTAATTTCTTAGTAATTTCTACAACCCTAGTAATTCCTTAGTAAATCCTATATCCCAATAATTTTTCAAGTAATTCCCATAAACCTTTGTACACTCTTTACATATTTTTATTTATATTTATCAATATATTCTAAGATGTACATATATACATTATTATTAGAGATCGAAAATGTTAAGAGTGGCTGCAGTGTGGTATGCACTGCTGGGACATTTCACGTCAAACCGCCATTTTGAAAATCTAATGGCAAATTCGTAATCAGACTTCCTAAGAACCTCCAGACTATTTCCTTTCAATGATCTAAGTGACCTATAATCGTTTTTTACCGACAAGGAGAAGATTCGGGGTTCTTCGCACGCCATATTGGATCCGCCATTTTGAATTTTAAATCTTCAGTAGTAAATTTTTAATCGCACTTCCTAAAAACTATGGACATTACTTTATGTGAGGTGTAATCGTTTTTTCCCGCAAAGAAGGATAGTTGGGGTTCCTCTTCCGCCATATTGGTTCCGGCATTTTGAGTTTCAAAACTCCAATAGCAAATTTGTTATCAGAGAACCCAAAACCCCCGTACTCTAATCTTCAAGTGACCTGAAATCGTTATGGTACTGTTATATGGGTTTTATATCCGCCATGGTGGATCCATTTTGCCCGCCATTTTGAAATAGTATTTCCGATGATAGATTCGCAATCAGCTAACCCAAAAACAGTCTAATATATGCATTGGCGATATATTTCCCCATTTTTGAAAATGTTACCAATGTTTTTTCCTAAATTTACCATGAAGAGTTAATTTTGTAGGCGCCATATTTGATCCACCATATTGAATACCTCAAAACGCCACTTTTCTTTTGAAACCTCTTAACAGACGTACATTTTAAGGCCTTATAAATAAACAGTCCAAAAGATCTTCAGAAGATCTACAGATATCTGGAATTTTGCCTTAAAAATTATAAGAGATACATCCTTGGAGAGTTTTAAGAGGCGGATTCTGTAGATATTTTTTGCGGTTTAAGATTTTTCTGTAATTGTCTTAGAACTGGATGAAGTGGAGTGCAGCAAATATAAAATCTACAATATTTTACCGCAACTGCTCTGTTTCTGATATTCACTGCACTTCATAATAGCCGTTGCAGTTATAATTAGCTCAAATTGTTGTTGGTAGACGGTAAACGTCACTTCCCAGAAAAGTCTGCACAAGCCTTATAATCAGAGTAACCTAAAAATTATATTTACCTAAGCGTGATGTTATCTCGTGCGTGATTTTAGAATCGGGTAGGTATATGGAAAATTCTAGGAAAAATCTAAATATACATGCGATCCAGTCTGTTATTTATTTAAAACATCCCAAATAACACGGATATTGTGGGGAAAAAGCTCTCCAAATGTGTCTTCCTTTGCTACCTGTGATTTTGTACAAACCTGAGAATATGATCAACGGTTTTGAAGATTTTACTGGAATACTTTTTCTCCAAAATAAATTGACGACGATTTATAGTTTGTACGATAGTTATTCTTGGATCAACCACATACGACTCTCGATGTAGAAAAACATTGGCGGAAAATTTCATGGCTCGCATATTTGCAAATCGTGAGAGTAAACTACATACCTTCTCTTATTTTTGATCTTATCAGAATTATTAAGTACTTGAAATACACTCATATTAACAGCTAACTACATGTAAATCACCAAAAATATTACGTTATAAAAATTAATATTTAATTTATATTTATATAACCACTAAGTATGTGTGGTTTATAATATGTATATTGTTTCTTTATTGCCTACTTGAAATATGTGTTCAGAAAAAATTTGAAAATAATACATTAGACCATCGTAATCTTGAACTATGTAAATTTTTACCACTTATTTTTCAAAGGTCTTTGTTGACGGAAAATAATTTACCTCAGTATTTACTTTATTCAGTATTGACCATATAGTCGACACACAAACGAGTAAACATATTCTTCATTCCGTATATATATTTTTTTACATTTTATTGTTCAAACATACATTCCAGTGTACGTCAAATGTAAAAATACTTGTTGCCTCATAAAATGGTATAATTTAACAATGAGGAACATATAAAATGAATCAAGTCAGGTGGATAAACATGGAAATTAATTAATTAAAGTAATTGGTTAAATTTCCAAAGGAAATAATAGATACTAACATTATGTTTATCAAACAAAGTGATCTTAAAAAGCCAATAATTGTGTTTGTTTCTTAATTAATGACGTATATCGATTGAAATTATTTTTGTACCAGAATAAGCATTGTACATTTGTCTCTGACAGTTGATGAAGATTAGATTTAATATTAAATAGTTACAATGAATGAGAATCAAAGTGCAAAATTAGTCTAGTAAGTTTGAGTATTTTGAAAATCATGATGTAAAATAACATTTCATTATTTTTACTTAATCTTTGGCAGGTTTTTGTGAGGAAATAATTTAATTTCCCTTATGCCATTTCTCATTTATTTATTTTATTCATGTATGTTTTAATTTATTTATTTAGTAATATATGGTAGGTACTACCCTACAGAACGAGGTCAAAAAAGGCTTTTAATTGTCCGTTGTTATTATGAACATCCTGTATGTTTTCATATTGGAAATACATATTACAGTTACATCTTAATTCGTTGATCAATTTATATTTTGTTCGATATTTTGTATCCTCCTGGAATATGGCTACATAAGTTACAAGGGATTATTTGTATAAAAATAAATTTATCTACTGATAATGACAAAAAAGTCAGGAATGCTAGAAATTTGGTAGAAAATGTTGTTGATCATGTCCTATCTTTTATCTGATCCATATGTAACTTCATCGGTTGATAAATGTGTGCCAATAATAACATTGCCTTAATAATATGTACCAATATCTAAAAGCCAAATTCTCACACCATTTTCACACATGTTTTGCAACATATGAAAGTTCTTCTTTTTATCAATTTTTATTTAAAAAAATGATGCGATATATCATCCCGTTCAAAGGATATAAAATGATATGTATAAAGAAAAACACTGGTTCTAGTCAAGATACTCTCATGACATAAATTATTGGTGTTTATAATTTTGAATCATTACAATGTTGCTCAAATATCAGAAACATATTGACTGTTTCATTGAGTATAATTTTTTTTTGTAAATGTAAATTTGCGAAAAAATAATTCAAATACGTAAGTATCTTTTTCCCATGGATGAATCAGTACAGATTTGATCTTTTAGTGTTTAATTTAGTATTTTTAAATGGGAATAGATATCGAGAAACTTTTTTTCTAAAAGTTCAGAAGAAAGAGGACGATGTAAAAGATGCTTATGAAATTCGGAAAAGTAAAATAAAATTTTAAGTCAAATAAAGGCGTAGTGAAATCAAGATCGATATTCTATTTGCTTTTTTCGATTTCCTGGAATGGCGGTCAATCTATTCAGGTCTAAAAATTACTTTTAAAAAATCGGAGAAATGTATTGATAACGTTGCTTTGTTTTACTTTCCTGAAAAAAATTCTTTTGTTTTTATTATTTTTTTAAAACTGCGATAAAGAAATACACTAATGCAGAAATATACGACGTATATGGTGTCCTAATATTTCTCATACATAGAGCTCCTGGGGTAAAAATATCATGGTTGAATAATAGGTACATACCACTGTCTCATGTTTGGTTTGCTACGGAATATAGAATTTAACAATTATTTTTTTTCAACCTCCAAACGTTCGGAACATTTAAATGAAGTTTGATACGCTGTTACTTGTATTCACATGTTACTTTTTGACATTGAATTAAGTAATTGTTTCTGTAATTGCATTTATAGAATTGCAAAGCGAACATTATCAGATAAACAGGACAATTAGTAAATAGAAATTGTCACTTTTCTGCAATACTTTATATTTTTTTTTATCCATGTTTGACATACCTATAACATTTTTTTAATAGGAGGTTCTATATTTTATAGTATCAATAGATAAGGGCTATCTATTAGCTAAAGACGAATTCAGCGATATAAGGTTATACCTACTTTTTTGTCAAAGATGTCAAAAAATGGAGGAATTAAATGAAATCTATAATTTAGTACTATTTTTTATTTTATTACAGCAAATGTTCAAAGTCGCTCCCATAACATTGTACAATGGCCAATTCGGTGTTCTTTATCAATTACATTTTGAATAACATTTGGTATTATGTTTCGAACTTCTCTGGTACGATTTTTCAATAGTGTCTCGTCTGTTCACATACACTTTGCTTTTTAGATAACCTCACAAAAAAACTAGTGGGGTTAAGTCAGGGAAGTAACCCTCTTTTGCCTATCCATCGATTTGGGTAATCATTAAGGTAATTTCTTACATCGAGGCGAAAATGTGGAGGGGCACTATCTTATTGGAACCAGACATTACCAGCAGGCATATCGTGCTCATTAGGGCTGGGAAAAATTAATTCTAAGGCTGGAATCTGCTGAAAATGCAAAAAATCCAAATAAATGTCGCCTGTCAAATTGCCCTCAAAGAAATAAGGTCCCAGTATACGATTTCCTACTATTCCAGCCCAAACATTCACTTTTCCCGGCCATTGTGTATGTTTTTCTTGCATCCAATGCGGATTTTCTGGGCTCCAAAACCTAGTATTTTGCCTGTTCACGGTTCTGTTTAAGCAAAAAGTTTCTTCATCACTAAAAATTATGTGATTTTTTAAATTGAGTTGTGTTTCAATTAAATTTCTAATTTCCTCACAAAACTGTAATCTTCTGTCTGTGTCATCTGCCCGTAGTTATTGTAAAGGCGGGTATCCACTTGTGGCAATGCTCCGTAACGTAACAACGAACATGTTACGACACCTGTTGCAAAAGGTGACACGGTTCGCTGCGAAAGTATGTGTGATTTTGGTCGTATCATTCATTCCGTAACGTAACAAAATAAGGTTACGAGACGACACAGGAACATAAATTCGCAGTATGAACCTGACTGCAATAATGGATTCGTCACTGCAATTGTAGTTAAGAGCAGCATCATTTATTTTTATTCATCATACAATTTTGAAGAATAAGAGACGGAAATCTCCGGAAATCTTTTCTTTACTCCACTTCATGGCACAGGAAAACACACTCTTCCTAGTCACTGTAGAAAACAGAGTGATCCCAGACCATATACAAAAGACTGACGAAACAAAAAATAAGACAAAATCACATGTGCAACAGGAAACGTTACGGCCAAAAGGGTAACTCTGTCTCAACATGTGGCTGTTGTATCCCTTTGATGCGACGACTAAAAACCGACAACTGATGGTTCGTCCCGGATTAGTTACGCGTGTCTTTGTTACACGTACCATGCAACAATTTTTCGTCTCCACTAGCTGTAACGTAACATGTTCGGTGTTACGTTACGAGGCATTTGACACAAATGGATACCCGCTTAAGACGTTAACTTTGTAGGCTGAAGTAGATCTAATGGATGAGTGAGGATTTTCAGTAACGGCGAGCATCACACTTTGGCGGTCATTTTCGTTTACCGTTCTTCGCCTTCCTGGTACAGGTAAATATTGGTTTCTTCAAATTTTTGGATACTTATTGTAGCTCGACTAATTCTCTGGTCTGGATACTTATGGCGAAATAAGTCACCTATCACCTTTTGACTACGGATTTTAACTCCACATCCAATCAATTAAAATTTCAATTCTGTTTTTCCTTAAAGAGGTAAAAATTTTTCAAAACAGTTTAACAACAAATGAACTGGAACTAAAACGATTCACGCTATAAGTACCTAAGGTACTCTGGTGAATTTTATGTGTTTATCGATGTTTTTTTTTTTTGAGAAAAAAAAGCTTTAAAGTAAAGAGAAAATGATTAATAAAGAGTAGGTACGTTTTTTTTAAGTACAGAAGAGACTATGATTGTTGGAAATAGTCGTCAGTACAACATAATTATTTTTTTTTTACTTTTTTGACAACTATGACAAAGATATAGGTATAACCTTATATCACTGAATTCGTCTTTAGAAGGGTTATCAATACTATAAAATATAGAGCGTTCTATTAAAAAAATGTTGGTAATGTTATAGGTATGTCAAACATGGCTCAAAAAATAGAAAATATTGCAGAAAAGTGGCAATTTCTGTTTTCAAATTGACCTGTTTCAGCGATTTTTTAAAATATTATGAACTGGAAAAAGTATGAATTTTGTGCCGTCATTTGGGACACACAGTATTTATTCAAAATGTAGTTATATGTTTAGCTTGTACAGTATTCAGTTATTTTTTTGTCATCCGGTCGCCCCTTGGATTGGTAACAGCAAAAAAATATTAATTAAAACATCTAATAGCATCGAGCAACCAGTTGAGTTGCAGCTGTAAGTTGTAGACGTTATGCATTAATTATTTCACAAAATCAGTTCCCATCATTTCCTATTTTAATTACTTACTTATTTCATCATGCTCAGGCAGATTACTTCAGTTATTTATTGGTTAATTATGCACGCATAAATGAATTTCATGTATTAATCACCTGTTGATTTAAATAATAAATAATTAGGTGCATTATCTGTCAGAGTTGTGCGGTGAAAAAATAATAACCAACTTTTTACGGTAGGCTTATGGAAAAATTTTAACAAAGATGTTATTTCATAGCATTCCTCGACTTAAAAAGAGATAATAGTTACATTAAGAAAACAAATCCATTCCAGATTCATCGCGCGTTTAATTCATAATCGATGTTTCTGACAATTTTACGTGTTCGCTGTCTCACCCCCGCTTCGGAAATGTAAAAGGCTTGTCCGGATGCTCCGTTTATTCACAGTTTTATTTTTACTTCTATTCGCGCGATTAAAAATATCTCTCAACCTAATTGACAAGTCATGTTGCGATTTTAAATGTAATTCGGAACCCTAAAAAGCTTTTTGGTGTGCCGACCTAACGAGGGAAAATATGCTTAATTTGAATTCCTTTATTTGCATTAAGTAGGTATATTTATAACGCGTTGTGTATATTATACAGTGTCCGCGACATATTTGCCATAAAATAAACACGGAGCGGATTCTTCAACAGCTTTTGTTACAACTACAAAAAGTGTCTTAAGTCTTTCAAAATCGATTCTTTCATATTTTGAAAATTACTTTTACGTTATACAGGGTGTTCTATTTCTTCTGCGCGTTGTCTGACTTCATTTTGTCAAATGGAATAATTTCTATGTCTTTCCGATTTTGAATTTCTCGTTGAATTTAAGGCCTGCTATGATAAACAAATATTGGGATGAAATCGTACATTAGCGGCTTACTAGAAAGCATTAAATTTTTCCGAATCTAAGCATGTTAACAAAATGCGGTAAAAAACTATCCTCGACATTATTTACTTAACACATACAATACTGACATTACGATAGAAAAATATTAATTATTACGAACTTAGAGATTTGAAGATTTTAATCATAATTAACTTGATTTTTTTTAATGAAAATCTTTGCAAAATTTACATGAACGGATTTTAAGTTAGGTTGAGTCTATTTATTATGGATTGCAGTTTTCCATATTTTTTTAAGCTACATATTTCAACATTGGAAAGTGTAATATTTTAAATCAACAGTTTCTACGTAGTAAATGGAATGGACCAGTCTCTAATCTAAATCTAGCTTTTTCTTTTAGAGACTTATTAATTACTATTTTTCTCTTCGAAATTCACAAAAACGATTATGTTTTGGGCTTATTTTGGTCACATAATAACCTGAAATTAAATTTTGCATCCCTCAATATTAAATTTAATGTCTAGGGTTCCATTTAAAAAAGTCCCAAGTTATTCATTATCAAAATCTTTAAACTTGTCTAGTAATTATTACTTTTCTATTGAAATGTATTTGTTTATGCTTAAGCTTATGGCAAAAATCTCGTCGTGTTGTCGTGTTTCCTTTCAGACATATTTGATATATTCGATAATGCTGCAAATATATTTTTTATTCAAGAACATCAAAACACCGAAACGGCAATACTAAAACCTAATATTTGTTTATCAAACTAGGGCTTAAATTCAACGAGAAATTTGAAAGAATTCAATAATATACATTTCCATGTCCGTTTGAAAAAATGAAGTTGGTTAAAACCAAGAAGAAAAGTGACGACCTGTAAAATCATTAAATAATTTAAAAACATGACAAAGAAAGTTAAGTTGGTGCAACTTTTGTTTTAAACATTTTTTTATATCAGAGATGTGGAATATCTGTTTTAAATGGGACACCCTGTATTTTATCTTATTTGATTCTAAAACGTGATGACACAAAAATTAAATGCATATTTGCTTTTAAAAAAAAGAAGAAAAATGTTAAGATTTTTGTTGGGCCATCAATTCAATTTTCCTAAATTAAGAAAATAATAAAAAGCTTTGAAATTCCTACGTTTCAGTTTATATTAAACCATTTTTAATAAGTATGTATTTTAAATTTACTGCAATATATCATTTATTTCCGTTGCAGTCAACGGTTTCATGTTTTTGTTTTCAGACATTTAGAACTTCTCAACAATACTTCCTATTTGACTTGAGTTCATTTTCGTGTGGGTACTGCTATACGCCTTAACATTTTTATGCCCTTCTTATTGCCCTGAATGTCTTCAAAGATGTGCACTACGTATATTGCTTGCTTTGTAGTACTTTATAAACGTTTCTGTCAAGAAACGTCGTTAAAATGCAGGCATATAATACTAAATAATAGACGAAGTGAGTCACCTCATTGATTTATAACACGTGCATTTTTGTGTCACTGTCACTATACTAGATTTTTTACTATGTAATAAAACATTTTCAGAAAAAAAATGTATCTATCTAATATATTCTCCCATGTACAAAATTAGGTACATAATTAGTACACAAAAATGCGTATTTTTTACACAAATTGTTGCCCAATCTGTAAAATTAATTAAATTTTAACAATTTGTGCGAAATTTAATTTGTTACAAATAATTATACAATATTGTCCTAAAAAATAGGAATTTCTCCAAAGTTTTCACAATTTTATGATTGTTTACTTAAAATGTATACATTTTTAAGATTTTTATATTTGGTGGAATAGTTTATATAAAAAGAAAATATGAAAAGGGTTATCGTTTTTATTATATTAACAGTATATTATCTACTAGTAAAGGGTACACAATTTTTTTTTTATTTTAGAAGAAAGGTAAATATAAACATTAAATATAATAACAAAAAGGACATTTTAATATATTTTCTTAGTATTAGTTTTTGGTATAAACTGAAATCATTGCCACAACCTTCTTAAATTTACTACCATGGGTTTCTTCTAGTTGCCATCATTTTCCACTTAGTCTTTCTATGTCCATTGGTAATTATTTGTAAAATAATATAAATATAAAATTAGGTTCATTAGTAAAAACTACAATTTTTTAATTCTAAAATAATATAAATATTAAATTAGGTTAATTAGTAGAAACTAAACGTTTTTAAAATTCTATTTTACAATAGCAAAAATGAAATGATTTCTAAAATATTTTCTTTAAATTTGATGAGAAAACTTAATTCAAATTATGTGATATTCTACCAATAATTTGTGCAGTTATTAAAATGTACAGAACTTCACAATATTGTGTTTTTGAATATAAAAAAATGCTACAAAGCCATCTCCCACAATTCTCCTGCAAATTTTGCTGAAAGGATTTTAGAGAGTGTCCTTTTTACAGGTCAGGATAGGTATCCTGTAAAAAAATATTGATCAAATAAACTATCCATTCTATTCCAACTTAAATTAGATCAGAAAAAACCGTTCTTAATTTTCAATATGTAATTCATTTAGATAGAACCCAGGATAGTAGGTTAGTCTTTCCGAAGTCTGTTGAACATGTATAAAAGCGCCTAGCAATAAAATTTAATGAGTTCCATAGGCGTCCCTAAAAAAGTTTTCTGCTAAAAGTAAAAAATTATAATTGTATAGGTATAATGTGTAGAAAATTTCTATTATATGTTCATTTGACCAACAACATATTTTAATTATTTATGTCTTCAAATTATTGATGGTAAATTTCGTTATGTTTCGTTTCAAAAGGACCCCAAAATGCCATGTTATAATAATATTATTTCTCCCTTCCGCAATAATTGTAATTGAATGATTAATAGAAGGTGCCTATAATAAATTAAAATTACCTGAATCACACCAAATTCCGCATTGCTGCACTGCACTGCTAGGCAATTTGTCAGCCACTTGTCAACAGCTGGATTTATTGCCCAGTCGCCCAGTTCGGCTGTCTGTGTACGCCGTTTGCCCGCGTGCACATTTTTCAATTGGACGTATATATTTCTGCCACCTCCACGTTTAGTTCGACCAGACCTGTGTATGGGTATGGCTAAATAAATATGGGAACAAGTTTTTCAAATATTTCAATACTGAGTTGCTGCGTCAGCGACCGAACCTGGTACATACTGCCAACCTCTTGGTTCTTCAATTGAGATCAGAAAGACTATACTTCCAATTTTTTTCTAGAAATGTTAAACATTAAACTTTGACATTCAGCCGGTGTTTATTTAAAAAAAAATGTTTAAAAACGCCGTAACTTAACTGGTTTTAGAGAATATGCGTATATAATTATTTTAATTGTCGTAAAATATAGACTGTACGTTTTTTTAAACCCACGTCAAATAATAATAATGCTACTAATAGCGTAAGGTAATTTTCATAAACTGATGGGTTAAGTTTCAAGGACTTGCTAATTATACATGACATAGCTTTTAAAATTTAATAGTGATGAGTAACAGTCATTGGGAATTTCTAGTACTTTTGATAAGTGTTACCAAAGTACATATGTTTTAAAGTTTAAAGTATTTCTTTACTTGTAAATGGATTGTGGCAATTTCTCGTATACATGTACAGTATGGACTAAACTTCTTCCGATATTTTTAGGACGAATAATGCGTGAAAAAAGAAGGGTACGTTTTTCATTGAACTTCTCCAAAAGTGGATAATAAACGAGGTATATCTTTTTGAAGAAGTATACTAAATACCAATCTGACATCTAACATGTTGTCTAAAAAGTAGTTTTAGACCACAGCTATTTAATCTCAACTTTTTTATTTTTACTCCATTACGATAGAAGATAAAATATTAGGAATAGAATATAATAGAAATGTTAATCTCTAGACTAAAAAAATTCAGGTTTAGATTCAGGTACATTGAACAACAATTTCTAAACCAAGTATAGTCTTTCCGAAGTCAGTTGAACATGTATAAAAACGCCTAGAAATAAAATTTAATGATTTTCATAGGCGTCCCTAAAGAAGTTTTCTGCTAAGGTAAAAAATAATTTGTACCTATATAATGTTTAGAAAATTTCTATTATATGTTCATTTGGCCAGCAACATATTTTAATTATCTATATCTCCAAACAATTTTATTACATTGATGGTAAATTTTGGTTATGACATATCAAAAAACATTTACATTTTCATTAAAATATATTACTGCTCGCCAAGAACCAACGAGAAGGTATGAAATAATCAACAATAAAATAATTCCGCGTTAAATAAAAATAATCAACAATAAAATAATTCCGCACTGCTGCACTGCACTGCTAGGCAAACAACAAAAAGTTATCGCCTAGTGCGGCTGTGTTTGTGCGGCGTTTGCCCGCCCGCGCATTCTTCAAACATTTCTACCACCTCCACGTTTAATTCGACCAGACCTGCAAACGGGTATGGCTAAATAAATATGAGAACAAGTTTTTCGAATATTTCAATGCCGAGTTGCTGCGTTGCGACCGAACCTGGTACATACTGACTAGCTCTTTGGTCTTCAACTGAGATAGGAAAGACATAAATACTATACTTTAGTCGAATTATTTTTATATTTTCATGAAAATTTGCTTCCACTTTCTTCAATGAAAACGTACCTACTGCCTATTATTTTTTTTTTTTCAAACTAAAATGTTTGTTTCGTAGAAATTTTTCGAAATGTCTCGTTTTTCAAATATACGATCGATGTTATGTATTTAAACCCGAATTTCAAAAAATTCCACTTATTGAAATTAAACAAGACCACTTTTTTTAAAATCACATAAAATTAAAAATAAGTTGTGGATAAAGCAGTGCTGTTACAACTGCCCGTTACACAAACATGTGAAATTTGTATCATACTTACTGCTAAATTAGTATCCAGGTGCATATGTTTAAGGAATTTGAAGATATCGCAAAAAATATAATATACAAATATTTTTTGCGAACATTAGCATATACATATTTTGATTTAAAAGCGTAAAAAATAAATAATCAATAAAATCCAGGAAAGCTCGTATAGTATTAGGCAAGTGAGTATTCAAAATGCTTCCCATATTGTTGTATGCATAATTTGCATGACCTTTTTGTTATACATAATCATGTCATGATTTTCATATTTTTGAACAGATTTAATATTGTTTTTAAGTAAATTATAATGAGATTTAAAAATGTAAAGCAACAGTTTCCTTAATAATATTTTACAGATTTAATGTTGATAAATAATCCAGAATTTAATACTGATGTAGATTATGAAATGATATGCTTTAAAAAGACTATAGCAAATGTTAAAAAATGCATAAGATTTACTAATGATACCTAATTAACTTATTTTACTAACAACATACTAAAAATTGCAACTCGTGATGTGTCGTAACAGTCATATTATTTAAAATAAAAAATATATAATCGTTTTTATAACAACCCCGTTATTTTACAAAAAGAAACGTGGAAAAGTATAAATCCATTATTATATTTACCCATTAAGTACAATGTTATGCCAATAAATTTTCTTGAAGGCTTACAAAAACTTTAAATTATATTTGTTTTTATTCTACTTTCTAAATAAAAATTTCTCAAACTTTTCTCAAAGTAGGCTTATGTCAAAACTTATTGATGGATGTCTCATAAACATCGCATAAATTCTCAGTAATATTTTAAACTCTAATAACTTTATATCAAAATGTTAGTGACTGTAATTAACTAACTACAGTCACATTATTTTTAAAAAATAAAATTGTACATTAGAAATTGGAGCCCGAAAACCTAACCTAACCTTAAAAAAATTAGAACCTAAAATGTAATAGGAATGTAACGTAACTAGCGCCCTCTATGAAATATCCAAAAACTAATTAGATCAGCGTATTTGGCGTCTTTAAAAATCCCGAAATACCAAATTTCATAAAAACATTTCGCACCGTTTGGAAATTTTCGTAAAAATTCTATTCAAAAAATTTTATTTTGTCGCTCTGTATCTCGAAAACAAGAGGAGATAGACATATAGTTCATAGGACAAAACATTCTTATTTTTTGGCATACTATCACCTCCTGAATTTACGGGAGGTCTTTCTGAAACACCCTGTATATCCCATATTTATCGGATCATATATCAAATTTTGATATTTATTTTGTAAGGCTTGTCTATTTTTTTTTTAATGTAAAAAACTAATAAATAATAAGAATATATTGCTACTGTACTTTTTTTTATTTAGAAAAAAATACAATATTCTAATAAAAACGATCACAAAATAATAAAAACTGAGCTAAGGCCGATAATAATATGGTTTCATTAAACAAATAATCTCATACTATTTTATATTATTCTTACAATTTAGCTAGTAGATTTAAAATAATTAGCAGGAGATAGACTTATAATATTGTCTATGTGAAAGCATTGATAAATAATATAAGAATTCTAACGGTCAAAACATAAAACATCAATGTTTAGAACCTATAATCAATGTCCGAAAATCTAAAAAGATACAAACGCGACAAACCGTTAGCTGTACTGCCACTAGTCCACCTGAAAGATTACAACGCCCTGAGAATTAAAAAAAAAGTTTTGCTCGGTGCATATCATTCAGTTCGCGGGGCTAACGAGATGCCGGACGGGAATTAAATTACAATGGCAACGTTTTAAGTAATATTTAATAACCGCGTTGCATGTCTGGCGTTCGTTGCGCTGCACCGTAAAAAGACGTCTTGAAATAATTACGCCCCAGAAGTGGCAAAAAATGGGATAATAATAGTCGTTGGCAACAATGTTTTACAGGCACGTTTCGGAAAACAAAGAAAACGAAGCGCGAGAGGCTTAATTTTCAGTTGGTACCGATACGAACCTAAGATCTAATACCTATAACTTGTTTCGAAATAGTAAGAATTTTCTATTGAATATTTACTTCTTAAAATTGAGTGTTTTTTACAAAAAAAAAAAATAAGTGCAAGTCATCGACAATACCACAAACATAATTCGTGAGCAAGGAGGCAAGTGTGATTGCAAATACGAACATGTCATTTTATTTCACATAAATTCAACAGCTGTACGTTGCGTTGGTTTGTTTATTATTATCCCCATTTTAAAATTTGTTCCAACGATGGTGGTTTTTATGAAAAAAATTACTCTTTCTTGAACTATTAGCTTCAAGAAAAAAAAAACAGTTTTACTAGAGTACCGAACCATTAAAACAATTATAAAGTTCTTACTTAAATTTTTCTTCTTCACTTCCAAGACAAATAAGTTTGTTGCAAAATCTCGGGTTCTATCCATTGGACATCCATAAGGTCCAGAATTTACTTAACTAAGATTGAACCCTTACAATTTTGCTCAAAACCTCGCCCTTTTTCGATATATTCAAAGGTTTCAAAAACAGATTTTTTCGCGAATATCTTGGACGACGTGGAATAGGAAAAAATATTATGTATAACATTAATCTCCTGCATTTCTTCCAAAACTTCTTTCTTCTCGAGATGCGAGATTGATGATTAATATAATAATTAATGGATTTACCAATATTGCCAATAATTAAATTGTCTACAAATTTTACATTGACTTCATGGACGTCCGATGTGTAGGAAGCGAGATATTCGCGAAAAAACGTTTTCTTTGGAACTTTGACCTTGGATATCTCGAAAAGGATGAGGTTTTGGGAAAAATGCAAGAGATAAACTATGTAAATAATTGAATTCTTTACAACTCCACTACATTATGGATGTCCGATGCCTAGAACGCGAGATATTTGCAAAAAACTTTTACCATCAATATCTTGGGTGGCCATTTTTGCGATTTTTGCGGATTTGGGACACCTCAAAGAACGTCAATTCAAAAATCCAGCTTGGAGGGAATTTTGTCGAGGTTAAATGCTAATTTCCCTGGGCTGCTATACACAGCACTAACCAAATATTCTGATCTCTATTATGTGTTGATTCGGTGGCAAAAAAGAAACATGCCTCGCTTTTTTTTAAACGGTCTATGGCCCGTAGAAAATAACCTCAATGTCGGTATGCATGCTGCGCACATGGTGGAACTTTCCGAGAATGATTAAGTCTGCTCTAAAGACCGAAACAAATGCAAGGCTCATTTTAATGGTTCCCACTCGAGGGTTTGTGCCGTCTGGGGCTATTCCCATGATAATTTCTTATCGACTGTTCCAGATTTTTATGCACTGTTGTGTTCTCACGATAACCCTCAAGTTCTGTTCATATTAATTGTAACTGAAAGAGATACATTTTTGAATGCCTACTGCCTACTGTTATTTTATATTTACAAAAAAGGAAAATTTGAAGAAATCTGGATCGTACTTGACTAAATAGTGTTCTGTATAAGATTATCGAATCGGTAACCAATATTTTAACGATATTAAACTATTTTTCAGTTTTTTTTCACATATATCGTATGAAAACTGTAAGAAGTATACAGTGTCCCACGGTGACGAAATATTAGACATATTTTAAAAACTACTTCGATTTTAATTTTGAAAATTTGGGCAATAGTGTTTTCGGTCATGTCCTTCTCAACTAAAATAATGGCGTCCACCTAACGCTTCCGGTTATACCGGAAGTTAACGTCATCTTCGTTATTTAAATATATTATTGTATTTTCGGATTCTACGTGAAATTTGAGGGCCACTTTATTAAATATTCCCTATACCTAGAAGTTATAGATTTTGAGACATTAATTTTTAAAGAAAAAATTTGACAGATGCGAGGGTCAGCGGAGATGCTAGTAACTCTTTTCAGGAACGTGATATCAAACGGATTTTTGGTACCTGTAAAGGGCATAGGTAACACTACATTATGGTATACCAATAAATTAAAACATTTAATACTAGGTGTTTCATTTTTGCTGTTACATTTTGATAACTTCAAACAGCTAAAACTTTGTTAACTTAAATGGAACACCCTATATTTTTTTACTCTGTCGTATGCAGATTTAAATTTACTTTCAAGCCATATAATCATGTTAGGGTTACCGTTACTATTTTTAGAGATATTTGCAATTTTCTATATTTGGGGGCAGTTTTTCTCCTGATCTGTTGTCAAATTGCCCATGAACAGAAACACTAGTCTCTGAAATATGTCTAATGTCTCGTCACCGTGGGACATCCTGTATAGAAAAAATATTTAAAATCGAGAATATGTTTATTTGGATACCTACATACATATATGTGAATTCCGTAACCTTGAATTCTATTCATCTATGTCAGTCCAAGATAATAATATGCTCATAATACATATATGCAAATAAATAAATTATTATAATAAGTATTCAAGATAGTAGAATAGAACATTAGAAAGTAGCCAACATTACTCGTATTAATATATTTTAATGGTATAGTTCTTTACTTTTACGATACTTTAAAGATATTAAACTAATTTCAGTGAATACCAAAAAATTTCCTAAATCCCCATCAAATAAAGTTGTAATTAACTCTTTGATATAAAATATTAAGTTAAATAAGTCCGTAGGTAAACATAATCCATCTAAAAGTGCTTAAGAGATGAATGACCTATGACGGTTCAACCGCATGTCAGTGCTGTAGTAGTATCTGGTTCCGATATTGCCTATTTAGTTGGTAATTGTGTGAGTTTATTTATCATTTATTTCGTGTTTTACGTATCAAATGCAATTATCTGATTATTTCTGAAAAGATTATTTCTATAGTTTATTTTTTATGTCATATATTTACGGCATAATGTATAATAAAACATTCTTACTATTGAAGGAAATTTTTGAAATTTCTGTTTATTCTTGTCGTACATGTGCATATAAACATCTTGAGACGGGGCACTTTTTACATAAATTAATAAATTGCCACAATAAATTAATATATATTTTAAAGTTTGGGTCCTAAGATGTGTATTTTAAAAGAATTTTAATTTCACTAGAATCTTTTCACAGTGTGTTTCATTCGGGGTATTCCTTCTACCGAAAATTCTACGTAGTTTGCGCACAGTCTCAGCTACACACTCTCCGTTCTTGTAATGAATTTTCATAATCCTCACTCCCTCATCCATTGCCAATTTTTGGAATGGAAATGGCGCAATAATAAAAATCCAGCGTTACTTTTCCCTTATATATAGTATGAAACATTTTCGAAAAGCAATTTCTGGACAAACTGGTTAATAATTCTACTACAGGGCGTCCCGAAATTCATGCATCAAAATTTGGTCATAGATTCTTTAGACAAATTTAGGGGACCCGTATTTTTTCTTTTTACCAACTGGCCCCCTCTTTTGAAGTTACAGCCCCCTGAAATATGCCCCTAAGAAGTCAGAAAACATTGCGTTTTACGAAAAAAGTATAAAGAGACAAAAAGTTTCTAAATTCTAGTGGACTGATAATTTTTAAGAAATTTAAATATACGACCAAATTTTTTTGGCTCCAAAGACAAGAGGGCCCACGAAAAATTGTCTTAAGGGGGTTCCCCGCCAAAAAACGTAGCACCATCAGATTCCACATGTCATAAAACCCCTGTGTATCAAATTTAGTCATTCTCGTATAACGGGGTTCTGAGATATAAAAAAAAAGATTATTCTTAGGGTCGAACTTCAGGGGGTTGTAACTCCGAAAGAGGGGGACACATGGCAAAAATAAAAAATACGGGTCCCCTAATTTTGTCTTAAGAATCTGTGACCAAATTTTGTTCCATGAATTTCGAGACACCCTGTATATTCGTCGACATCGAAATTAATTTCAGTCCACTCAGAATAATCATTACACGAAGCAATTTTTTTATATTAAATATACAAAATCCCTCAGCAAGACTGTACTTTAAACCTCTTCAAATTTGAATATGACTCTTTCCGTGTGGGATTAATTAAATTCCATATTTCCGAAGATGATTTTCACAAGAACTTCTATTTTTGAAATTCCCAAAACCAGCTTAAATTAATTAAATTTCATAACTGCCTACCTGAGGCATCTAAAGCAGTGCGGTTTGCTTGAAATAGTAGAACCATTCAATCGCTATGCAGAACTCTGCTATTATCAGTAAAATATGTTAATTTCTTCGATATTCCCAAGAATTGCTTAAATTAAATAGTAATAAATAAATAGAAATAAAATACAGAAATGGTTTGTTTATGAAATGAGTACATTTTTTGCCTATTTTACTTTTGTCGAATAAGATGTGGCTAACACTAATCAGAATCGAGCTGTAGGGGTGGGACCTTTCGACGTGGATCACCCGGTATACGTAGAACATTTTTATTTATACATTTACTATGTCTTGCCGTAACTCACCTATTTTAAGTTTTGATAAATATAGTTGTGTACAGATGCAGCCAACAGACCAAAACGCCCCTGCATAAAATTATTTATATTTAACGTAGCTTGTTTTCTCTAGTTTCTATGTTTAACCTAGTACAAAGAAAAACGTTTGGAAACACTTATTTCACTTGATATTTTCTCGGAACTCCTAAATCACCAGAGCACTAAATATAGAGTTCTCCAATTCGAACACTAAAATCGAAATAAAATACTGTCACGTAAAATATTTCGTTATAATGATCTCTATATGTAAATAAAGGAACAGGAAACCGTGAATCGCTAGTGTTTTTAAGTTCAAAGCGGTTATTTTAAGCCTGGAGTTATCTATTTTGTTTAGAATTCTCCAACAAAGAAAGATTGGTAGAGATTTTTCAGGCGAGCCATTGTTTCATTATCGAGGTGAAACGAAGAATGCATCGGCGTAAATGAGTTCGTGATTGTGCTGTTTCGGTTTTGTTCTAATGTTTAAAAAACCAATAATCAGAAATAATGGTAGTGATTATTGTACTATCAATCAAGCATAATCTAGGAGAATTCAATTTACATTAAAATTAACACACCACTAAAAATGAGGCCTAATTTTCTCGTGACGGTTTTTATTTTCACGATTTTTTTTTAATTATACGTTTATCTTTCAGTAATTTTTACTAAAACTTCCGTTTTTGGCATATAAAGATATGACAGAGAATACGTTCATTTCGCAAAATGTAATCTTAACAGTAACAACAATAAAACACTTCACTTAACCTGCTTTTTGAGGACACTGAAGACATGCTCAAGAGAAATATGAGGCGATATTGATGAAGATCTGGTTTCTATTTCCGTTAATAAAAAGTATTGATTGGTTTTCTTCTTTGTTTAAATTTATAAAGTTTTAAAAGGCCCTTTAATTTGACTTTTGCATTTCAATTGATAACAATTCACAAAACAAATAATTGTTCATAAAAGATGCTATTGTAACTGGCGTACCCTACAGAGTGTTGCAAACTTCGAAACTATACTAAAGATTGAAATTTCAATATTAATTTCTATCTTAGCATTGTTACTGAAGAATGAAATTCATCTGTGCATTCATTTTGATGAGTCTATGGAATCTGAACTATACAGGGTCTGTTAATCCTACAGTCAAACTTCAACAAAATTAACACAATAGTTTTGCAATAATTTGTTAACAGTGTTTCTGTTTTTAATTATATACTGATTAAAGTACCTACCATTATCAAATTTGGTACATGATTTTGGTCATACACATATTTATACATGGTAATTCACAACTTATCTACATAAAAAATTGGGAGTAGATTCCTCATGAAAAATTGAGTCAATACCGTAAAAAAATGTTTTTTGTAAAATCCTTATAGTTTCCGAGAAAAAAATTATTGAAGTTGTAGTATTTTCAACCCTTGCATCGCTGGGCTACTAGTCTCTAGCGGCATTCGTGATGTGCATAATGCGCTCTCTTTTCTCGACGTACACCAAATCATTTCCGAATACGATGCTAGTACATATTAATATTTTTGCGATAGTGTTTACATTAGTTTTTCAAGTGTCAAAAATGACTTACATATTACGTATAGCAACTCGGAATTGATGGATATCGTTTTAATTTATGGTGAAGAAGCAAAACAGCATTTGTGTTATGGTGAAGCAAGATAACATTTGTGTTAGTTCGTTTCAAAAACAGTTGAATTTGCTGATATAAACTGGGTATTATATAATTTAATTATTTCTTTCAATTTTTTGTCTGTTCATTTTTGAATACACTTTGCCTTGGGCAGGTTACAAAATAGTGTTTGTAAGAGTCCCCTGTACAATCAAAATTTTTTTTTAATCAGTTTTGAATCGTCGTGTAGTCGTGTACATAGCCATCTTGATTAAAAAAGTAGATTTTTTCTTGGATCATACGAGTTTAATTTAGACCATTCGCATAAAATATGATGGTAATTGAAATTGTTTCCAACGAAATTTGATAAAAAACACGATTTTCAAAAAAAATTTCACATCAAAGACGGTGATGTGATGTTCATCCTCTGACATAAATACTTAAATGTTTTTTAAACATTAAAGATATAATGTCAATGAGTTTAGTAGGATACAAAATAATTAAAAAAAAAACGTATTACGCAATTTGTTTATTTAAAAAATACAAATTTTTTATTTTTCAACATTAGATTTAGAGATCGAAAATTCATGTTACTAAATAAATTAATAAATTTGGAATAACTAAACAAATTTAAAGAATTAACAATTCGAAAAAGAACTAGGAAAATTGGGAAAAAATTTCAACAAATAATTAAAAAAAAAACTGAATAAATGGTAAATTTGAATATAAAAATTATTAATTATAATAATACGTTTTCAGATATATTTTCTTGGAATAAACGTCTATGATATTGTTAGAAGTTATTTATTTGTTGCAAAAACTGTTAAAAGTAATTAAAAAAGTCATTCAGATTTCAGTCATTCAAATTCAGAACACTAAAACAGACAGCTTTTAAAATGTTTCCTAAATAAATTCCGACATAACAACAAACTAAAAGCCAACTCGGAAAGAAAACATTCATTTAAAGAAAAATCTTCAATGTTTGATTTTTCTGATTTCATAATATCGTGCTGTTGGTCATTCCGAACATATTCAGAATGTTTATTAGCTTCTAAATACAGAACTGGGATTTTTTATTAAATTAATTTCAAGAAAAAAAATTATTAAGACGACTCTGAAAAAGTGAAGTTTTTTTTGAAAAATTAAGGCATTTTTATTTCAGAAATGTAGATTACTTATTTTACGGTAATGATAGAAAGTAATGGCATTTTTCTATTAGCTCTAGCTAAGCAACTTTTTGAAGTATTTTTGTGAAATATATTTTTTTACAAAAAAATTAATATCTCTGCTGTGATCCAATGTCAAGGAAAAGAGAAAACTAAATTTACAGACAAAAACAGTTAATTTTATTTATTGTAAAATTTTATTTCATAAAATTCTTAAGAAATTAAATTGAAAATTTTATCATTTACTTATTTTATTTGTAAGATGCGATTGAAAACGTATTTTCAGTATGTAGGGATCTAAAATTTTCAAAAAAATTAGGCGTTGGGTAAAAACCGTATTTTTTTCCAGAAAAATTGAAATTAAAGAGAAAACTTGAATTTTTCGGAATATAAAGAATTTTTGTTACTATGTTTGGCAACGTAAATAATACATCATTATATTCATTATTTTGTTTTTCAATCCAATTTCACGATCTCTACGCCAAAAATTGATAATAGTATTAAGTAGGTGTTTTTAAGAGAATAATTGACATGGTCATTGTATAGACATCAGCTATTATTGCATATTATATGCATTTTCATTTGATAAAAAACACAGTAAAAATAAACCCCACTTCTGCGATTGTTGCTATTGCCCTCTTTATAACCCTCAAGTTTATTCGTGGCGTTATATACAGAGCGTACCAAAATGAATATCGGGGTTCTAAAGCTTTGTAGAAGTTATTACGATATTCGTGTGCTTCAGTAAATCTCCACGAGATGGTACAGTTGCAACGAGACTAAATTTAATGTTTTTTTGTGCCATATCCCGGCGGAAAGTGTATGGGCCTTTCTTTTACGCTGAAGCAACTGTAACTGGTGTTTCTTATCTTGATGTGCTACAACAATGTCTCTTTTCTCAATTACTCGAAGCTGAACCAGATAACTTTATTTGGCAGCAAGATGGTGCGCCGCCTCATTGGCATGCCTTCGTACGCGATTGGTTATAAACAACGTTGTTTCCGACAGGTGGATTGGCCGCAAGAGGCCGGATGACATAGCTTGTTCCGCATGGCCTCCACGTTCACCAGATCTGACGCCATGCGATTTTTACCTTTGGGGGCTTGCAAAGGATCGAGTGTGCCGTGTGACGGAGGGTGCTCACATTGAACACTTGTAGGACAAATTGTTTAAGTTGCTCGTTCATTTGATGTATAATTTGTAATGGCAAGGTCACTGTAATAAGTTCCACAACACTTTAAAACCCCGATATTCATTTTGGTACGCCCTGTATTATTTGAACTTTCTCCAATTGTATTTTTTTATAAGATAATTTTTTTGTAAGAAATTGGGTCATTATTTATTGTACGTTATTTGAAAACATGTTTCAAAATACATATGTACTTAAAAAAAATCGTTTTATAAGAAAAAATGTCCCAATTATAATCGATCCACCCTCGTATCTACATCCATTAATCTGTTTTGAAGGCCTTACGTGAAACAAAAATATAATGTAGACCACGTGACATATCCCAGAAAAAGAACTGCAGGAGCACCTGCGAGTGACACCACAAATTTTATTACGCGAAAACAAGCGGCTAAATTAAATGGGTTACTGAAACGTTTTGCCTGAACTTTCATCACGTTGTTTCGAAAATAAACCCTAACACAAACGTCCAAAGCAAAACATGTGAATGGGACGCTGTGGTTGTGAATTATTTTTCTCTTTCTTTAATGTCCCAAGTGAAAATAAAAGTGTTTTTCTAAATATAAACGAATCTCATTGAGTAATCATTAAGAAATATGACGCGAAATGAAGTAATTAAAATGGTGTCGGTTCAACGCGGTACGCGCGATCTCAGAAAACGAGACAAATGAATTTGATAAAGAAACAGATTTAATCTAACAAACCTAATTAAAAGAAAACGTCTTTGCAAATTTTAATAACGAAAAAAGATTGTTGTAATTTTTCATCACATTTTATTCAACAAATCGGCGATCGCAGTATCTGGAGCGTAAACGTAACGGTTTGTCATTGTTCACTGTAAACGAATTATTAATATTGGTGACGCTAAGCTGTGCAATGTAGGGTTGCCTAAGCTCGGCGTCACGTGGCTTGTAATCATTTATGAAAGCTCTGTATTAAGTGAAATATCCTCGGAAATATCTTGCCAAGCATTTATGCTTTGTGGGTTGCTACTTGTCAAGGTAGTGGGACCGAGTTTACCTGATTTTGTTGCGGTTTTGGCAGCAGATGATTGCTTATAAAATGTGTATTAAATATTTCCAGAACGAGTTCATAGAATATCCTAGAACATGCAATCGTATACATGATGTTAAATTTTAATATAATGAGGTAATATTAACATTACCTTAAAAAAATCCCAATTTTCTACGTTTTTTTTTTATAGTAAACACCTGAAATTTGCTTTGAATGCAGGTGCTTTATAAGCAGCTACTGAAGTAAATCTTCGTATCGCAGAACCAGTTTTATTTAATGCTAAAGGTCAGAATTAAAGTACCTGCTAACTACTGTTAATATCGAACAAATAAAATTATAACTATAGTTTATTATACAGGGTGTTTCTAAACTATAGTGCCAAATGAATGTGACAGATAGAAAATGTCATTTTGAGCAAAAAGTTTCATGTAAACATAGGTCCGAAAATGAATAATAAAAAAGTTACAGGGTGATAAAGGTACAGTTTGAGAAACAATTTTTCGCAAAAGTTAGGCAATTTAAATGAATCTTGGTGCAGTTTCTTAGACTCTAAAATGCAACAATTTCGTACAAAAACAATTTATTCCCATCGCCCAGGAGCGGAGAGCCGGGGTAGCACATAGGATTTTATTATGAAAAAAAATTTGTCCTTTGCATTTTCGGAAAATTGATCAAATTTTCTGAAAAATAAACTAATATGACACAAAAAAGGTACTCTTGTTCAATGTCGCCAATATGAACCGTTCTCTTTAAAATTTGCAAAATTTATTGTCGTGCACCCGACAAGATAGAGGTAGTAATGGAAGTTCGTCATCATAGTAGCCATGAAATTTAAAATAACCTTTCAGTTTTCCTGTCAAAAGTTAATTGTAAGTTTTGATAGCATAAAATTTAGCTGGCATTACTCATTAAAAGTTGTTATGGCAGAATAATACACCTTTGGAGAACTTGCAGATATGCATTTAATTTACGGAAAGTGTGACTGTAATACAAGAATGGCAAGTAGATTATATGAACAAACCTATCCAAATAGGAGAATACCTTCTCGAAAATTGTTTGTCCATCGACCGGCGCCTTAGAGAAACAGGTACTTTTAAAAAAAGTCATTATGACACTGGCCGTCCCAGAACGATCCGAACTCCAGGGGCTGAAGAGCGTGTTCTCCAACGTTTTGAAGAAGATGATACTTTAAGCACCAGAAGAATTGCTTTCGCCGAAAATATGCCACATTCCTTGGTATGGAGGATTGCTAGGGAACAACAACTGCATCCATATCATATGACTAAAGTACAAGAATTGCTTGCTGAAGATTTGCCAAAACGACTACAANCATTTTCCATTATTTGTTGGACATTTTCTTTTAATTCTTCAGTCCGCTTTTTAGGTCGGCCGCTTCCTTCTTTTCTTGTTACACTGCCCGTTTCACGAAAAACATTAACACAACGCTGAACTGCACTTTGAAAAATTTTGTACTCAACAACGCCGGGAAATTGATTTTGAAATTCTATGAAACATTCCTCAATAGAATACTTCCATATTCCATCAATCTTGCGTCCATTTCTAAAGTAGGACTCTATGATAAACACTTTTTGTTCTTGAGAAAATACCATTTTAAACGCTTTTTAAAACGAAAATATTCAAATTGATAGCTGCGATATAGCGTTTTGACAGACGACGTTTAAGTTCATTTGCTATACGCTACGCCCTACGTCCAAATTTTCAGAACCAACTTGACCACGTTTTCATTTGAACGCTCGTTATAATCAATATACACACAGTGTGATTTATTAACCCATTAACGTTCAAAATCGGATTTTCCAGGTGTCTTTAAGTTTAGAAAAAAAACGAGGAAACGGGGCGACGCTCGATTCTGAACATTTTTGTTACCATTACATTCGGTGCTTTGCCTGATTCTTGTTATTCTTGGTCCCAATTGAGTACATCTTGCAATAAACCAATGTATCCATTATTTTCGAATTTTGGCCATTTTTGACGACACCTCTTTAATATTGCGAATTTAGTAGCCTTCTGAATGAAAAGATTAAACTAATTACGATGATCGAATGGTAATCCACGGCCTGCTGCTGTTTTTTTGAAATTTTTTTGGAAAATCTGACCAAAAGCCATTTTATAATGCAGAAATTTTCAATTTTATTAAGTTTTTAGTTAGAAAATCTAGGAGGTATTGGAAATGCCTGAAAATGGATAATTATAATACAGTTTACAGTCCAACTAAAGTTGTCAAAATTATCTAAAAGCAGACTAATAATTGAAGACATTGCAGCAAAAACGAGGTAGCTTCACTTTTTGGCCAAAGTAAGTTATATGGTCGAATCGGTAAAGTGTATTAATATTGTCGTTTTGATACAAAATGAAACATCTACTTCACTTGGTTTTGGTCATGAATAATTTTTTGTAGCTACCTCTAGTTACTATGAAACATTTGGTGCAATAAAAAGGCAACTTTGCAGGTCTCCACAGGTTGATTATTTAGCCTTTTGCCAAAACATGAAGACAGATGCTGCTCTAGATGAATCTGAAACTGATGTTGCAGAGATGAAGATAACGAGTATAGAAAAAAACGTTTATTAACATATACTAACATTATTTTCTAAAATAAAGTTTGTTTTTCTTTAAACAAAATGTTTGCTCGTTTTATTTGGCGCAAAAATGAGGCAGCTTCCAAAATATTTAGAATATATAATAGAAACAGTTATGTTACATGTAGTTATATTCAGTGGACATCAAAGTTTGCTTTTAGTTAAGTAAACTTCATGTACATTACTGTTATTAATAAAAAAAATGTTCATGGTTTTGGTGGTAAAAAAGAGGTAGCTGCAAAACTTTTTTTAGTTTTTCAAAACACTGCTGGTTCTAAATAAACCCAACATGTTAACCACTTTTACAGTAAAAACCAAAGTAAAAAAAATCAATTTGAATTTTAACACATTTTTGTCCCTTGTCAAAAATTTATGATAGTGCAACTACCTCGTTTTTGCTGCAATGTCTTCAATTACAATCAGCAGTGTCAGATTTTTTTTTGTCTTTAAGTGTTCCCAATCTTCTACATTTTTAACCTGAAATAGAATCTCAATAAACATAAAAGTTTAAGCCTGTATGAGAAATATGTACTGAGGCTGATTAAGGCTGAGTCAGATTTGAGAAAAAAAATCCCTGAATATCCCAGCAGGCCGTGGACTCGATTATTTTAAGCAATAAAAATGGTCTCGTTCACAGAATTTGTTATTTTTTTTAATAACCAGCAGCGATCAAATTTTAACTAAGCGTTGCGCTGTTAATTGAAGACTGGAGACATGTTGGTACAACCGTGTATGCTCTAGATTGGGCATGCCTCGAAATAAATTACCGTGAAGTCTAGCTTCGTCCATTATACCGTTACTTAAGGGTGTATTGGGCCGAATTTAGAGGTTTAATTTGTTCCTTAATTAGTTTAGCTTATTCCTCGGCGTTTTCAATTAACGAACTCGTTCAGCGTGAAACGTATCTGTTAGGATAGATTACAGGACAATGGAACATTTTTGCGTTGTTACAGATTTTAGGACCAGATGCCCACTTGGGAGCTATTTTAGAGAAAGTTCTATTTCATAGCCTCGGTTTCGAAAGACTAAGAAGTATCATTTACTTTTACTTTCTCAAAGATTTTTAGTTTTACACTAATACATAATTTATTTAATTCAAATCGGCTATTTTGGTACCCACATAGGTTACTACTTAATGGAAAATTTCCTTATGCAAATTAAGTAATTATGGAGCCAAAAAAATCGATGACCTAGTGTCTAATTTTACATAAAGTTTTTATTAATGTAATCATCAATGCATCAACAAAAATCGTTACCATAATAATTCTAGTGAAGTAGAAAAAATAGTGTCCAGTTTAAATNTAAAATACTTTTTTTTGTAGTAAGTAGTTTTGTTATGTTGTAATTTAAAAGTAAATGTTATTTGTTATAACAAATTTACAAACCAAATCCATACCCAGTTACCACATAAAGCATAGCCTTCTTGATTACAGCATTCTTGTTGTCGGGTGCACGACAATAAATTTTGAAAATTTTAAAGAGAACGGTTCATGTTGGCGACATTGAACAAGAGTACCTTTTTTGTGACATATTCATACATACACATAGATCCGATAAAATTAAAGGGACTTTACTATATAAACTTATTTCGAAACCTGAACCATTTTCGAAATACAGGGTGTTGAAGTTGAATTTTTTTATCATTTTTTGTTAATATCACTTAGAGTTGCAAAACAATAGTTCTCAAATTTTGTGTGGTGAATGCCACAGTGCACCAGTACTAATACACAAAATCTCAGCTCGACAGAAAGAGCCAGAGGCGTGCATTCCGCACTTGCCGATACCTTTTATAAAAAGTATGTGTTACGCCACTGACTGATCTTCAAAATAATAAGTAGTTTCAATTGTCCGTATATTGTTCTGCAAAAAAGCATTCTTACGTTTTCTCCATAATAGGCACCGTTACGGAGAAAACCAACATGAAAACCCACACGCTATTAGGCCGTCATCATTTCAAAATGAATTTAGTGTGAATGTTTGGTTGGGTTTTATTAATGGAGAACTGGTTGGTCCTGTATTTTTGCCTCAACGTTTAAATTCCGATGGATTTTTAGATTTTCTAGAACATGATCTTCCCGTTGTTCTGGAAAATTTGGCATTACAGCTTCGTGCAGATTGTTGNCTCTCGTTAATCTGATTTCATCTCAGTATATTCAACAGTTTTTGAGAAATTCGTTGCTTTATAAGATATGGCAATTCAACAAAAATAACTTTTTCAAAATCTTTATTTCATATTTGTTTGTTTGTAATTTTTTAGTTCCACGTTCCATGTGTAAAATTTAGTTATACATATGTAATTACAGAATTTTCTAGCCAAATCTGACTAATTGAAAATATTTAAAAAAAAAACCATTGCTGCTGCAATATGTCCCACTGCACTATCAGATTGTGAGTTTTCCGTCTGCTACATCTTAATTTGTATTTTATGTAATAATTGCAAATACTTTTAACAGTCCAATAAACAAATCTGTAATCAAACAGTTATGCATTATAAATTACTTTTAATTTATTTTCAACTAAAATTTAACAGTTTTTGTTCTACTGTTATTGCCTGAAGAGATGTTTGATCTTCAAGTTTCAATATTACGAACTAGATAAACGAATCGTTAGAGAAACTAACATACATTTTTTCAATTGAAGATTGTACAACCACTATACCCTTTAGTCTATTTAAACTGGACACTATTTTTTCTACTTCACTAGAATTATTATGGTAACGATTTTTGTTGATGCATTGATGATTACATTAATAAAAACTTTATGTAAAATTAGACACTAGGTCATCGATTTTTTTGGCTCCATAATTACTTAATTTGCATAAGGAAATTTTCCATTAAGTAGTAACCTATGTGGGTACCAAAATAGCCGATTTGAATTAAATAAATTATGTATTAGTGTAAAACTAAAAATCTTTGAGAAAGTAAAAGTAAATGATACTTCTTAGTCTTTCGAAACCGAGGCTATGAAATAGAACTTTCTCTAAAATAGCTCCCAAGTGGGCATCTGGTCCTAAAATCTGTAACAACGCAAAAATGTTCCATTGTCCTGTAATCTATCCTAACAGATACGTTTCACGCTGAACGAGTTCGTTAATTGAAAACGCCGAGGAATAAGCTAAACTAATTAAGGAACAAATTAAACCTCTAAATTCGGCCCAATACACCCTTAAGTAACGGTATATGGACGAAGCTAGACTTCACGGTAATTTATTTCGAGGCATGCCCAATCTAGAGCATACACGGTTGTACCAACATGTCTCCAGTCTTCAATTAACAGCGCAACGCTTAGTTAAAATTTGATCGCTGCTGGTTATTAAAAAAAATAACAAATTCTGTGAACGAGACCATTTTTATTGCTTAAAATAATCGAGTCCACGGCCTGCTGGGATATTCAGGGATTTTTTTTCTCAAATCTGACTCAGCCTTAATCAGCCTCAGTACATATTTCTCATACAGGCTTAAACTTTTATGTTTATTGAGATTCTATTTCAGGTTAAAAATGTAGAAGATTGGGAACACTTAAAGACAAAAAAAAATCTGACACTGCTGATTATAATTGAAGACATTGCAGCAAAAACGAGGTAGCTTCACTTTTTGGCCAAAGTAAGTTATATGTTGTTTGAATCGATAAAGTGTATTAATATTGTCGTTTTGATACAAAATGAAACATCTACTTCACTTGGTTTCGGTCATGAATAATTTTTTTGTAGCTACCTCTAGTTACTGTGAAACATTTGGTGCAATAAAAGCAACTTTGCAGGTCTCCACAGGTTGATTATTTAACCTTTTGCCAAAACATGAAGACAGATGCTGCTCCAGATGAATGTGCAACTGATGTTGCGGAGATGAAGATAACGAGTATAGAAAAAAACGTTTATTAACATATAAACATTATTTTCTAAAATAAAGTTTGTTTTTCTTTAAACAAAATGTTTGCTCGTTTTATTTGGCGCAAAAATGAGGCAGCTTCCAAAATATTTAGAATATATAATAGAAACAGTTATGTTACATGTAGTTATATTCAGTGGACATCAAAGTTTGCTTTTAGTTAAGTAAACTTCATGTACATTACTGTTATTAATAAAAAAAATGTTCATGGTTTTGGTGGTAAAAAAGAGGTAGCTGCAAAACTTTTTTTAGTTTTTCAAAACACTGCTGGTTCTAAATAAACCCAACATGTTAACCACTTTTACAGTAAAAACCAAAGTAAAAAAAATCAATTTGAATTTTAACACATTTTTGTCCCTTGTCAAAAATTTATGATAGTGCAACTACCTCGTTTTTGCTGCAATGTCTTCAATTACAATCAGCAGTGTCAGATTTTTTTTTGTCTTTAAGTGTTCCCAATCTTCTACATTTTTAACCTGAAATAGAATCTCAATAAACATAAAAGTTTAAGCCTGTATGAGAAATATGTACTGAGGCTGATTAAGGCTGAGTCAGATTTGAGAAAAAAAATCCCTGAATATCCCAGCAGGCCGTGGACTCGATTATTTTAAGCAATAAAAATGGTCTCGTTCACAGAATTTGTTATTTTTTTTAATAACCAGCAGCGATCAAATTTTAACTAAGCGTTGCGCTGTTAATTGAAGACTGGAGACATGTTGGTACAACCGTGTATGCTCTAGATTGGGCATGCCTCGAAATAAATTACCGTGAAGTCTAGCTTCGTCCATTATACCGTTACTTAAGGGTGTATTGGGCCGAATTTAGAGGTTTAATTTGTTCCTTAATTAGTTTAGCTTATTCCTCGGCGTTTTCAATTAACGAACTCGTTCAGCGTGAAACGTATCTGTTAGGATAGATTACAGGACAATGGAACATTTTTGCGTTGTTACAGATTTTAGGACCAGATGCCCACTTGGGAGCTATTTTAGAGAAAGTTCTATTTCATAGCCTCGGTTTCGAAAGACTAAGAAGTATCATTTACTTTTACTTTCTCAAAGATTTTTAGTTTTACACTAATACATAATTTATTTAATTCAAATCGGCTATTTTGGTACCCACATAGGTTACTACTTAATGGAAAATTTCCTTATGCAAATTAAGTAATTATGGAGCCAAAAAAATCGATGACCTAGTGTCTAATTTTACATAAAGTTTTTATTAATGTAATCATCAATGCATCAACAAATATGGTGAATTTATATAAAACTGAAATGGTTACCATAATAATTCTAGTGAAGTATAAAAAATAGTGTCCAGTTCAAATAGACTAAAGGGTATAGTGGTTGTACAATCTTCAATTGAAAAAATGTATGTTAGTTTCTCTAACGATTCGTTTATCTAGTTCGTAATATTGAAACTTGAAGATCAAACATCTCTTCAGGCAATAACAGTAGAACAAAAACTGTTAAATTTTAGTTGAAAATAAATTAAAAGTAATTTATAATGCATAACTGTTTGATTACAGATTTGTTTATTGGACTGTTAAAAGTATTTGCAATTATTACATAAAATACAAATTAAGATGTAGCAGACGGAAAACTCAAAATCTGATGATAGTGCAGTGGGACATATTGCAGCAGCAATGGTTTTTTTTTAAATATTTTCAATTAGTCAGATTTGGCTAGAAAATTCTGTAATTACATATGTATAACTAAATTTTACACATGGAACGTGGAACTAAAAAATTACAAACAAACAAATATGAAATAAAGATTTTGAAAAAGTTATTTTTGTTGAATTGCCATATCTTATAAAGCAACGAATTTCTCAAAAACTGTTGAATATACTGAGATGAAATCAGATTAACGAGAGAAAAGTAAAATTTAAATTAAATATTTATTTAAAAGACAATGCGGTAAAGGCGATGGTTGAAATGATTATTACAAAATTTATTATTGAGTTGATTATCATGTTATTCAATTGGAGCATAGGCCAAGATGTTATAAGAAAAATATAGTTGAAATTAATTAAAATGCAGAATTGGTAGATAGCAAACAAAAGTTAAAATGCCAGAGTTTGATTAAATAGTTAAAAAATAAGGTAGAATAAGAGTTAATAAAAGATATTAAAATCGAAAGACAATTTGTAGATTAATTAAAAGGATATGTCAAATTTAAAGTGGGATCCACAAGGAATTCAGTAGTCACTAGAAAGGTCAAATAATATTATAAAATAAGAAATATTTTGAAGTATAAGGCAAAATTGATTGTAAAGAAAGTAGAATAGGGTGTATAAGTGCAAAGGAGAAAGTGAAGTGACGTGAATTACAAAAGGAAAAATGGCACGTTAAAAGATATGTGGAAAGGCCTTTAGAAGGAAAAGAAAAATAAAGATAGTAAAAAAGAAAATAGATTATTATTGATTAGTTACAGAAATAATTTTGAAAAAACGACAGTTGTTGAAGAAAGAAAAGAAAACCTATAGAAATATAAGCAGTTAATAAGCGAGAGAGTGTAAAAAGATTCAAGTTGGAGAAATCAAGAATTTAAAAGTACTAAGTGGTAAAATAAGTGACCCCTAATAAGTGAGCTAGGTAGGGCAAAGGTATACAACCACCAATACACCAAAACCAAATTGTCACAACAATAAAATTTTTTTTGGCGCTAACATAAACTCTCGTACACACACAATATCATAACAATACATATAAAACCTATTTCTTTTAATTTCACCCACTTTTTTTTTCTTATTTGACTATACAGGGTGTCCCGAAATTCATGCAACAAAATTTAGTCACAGATTCTCTAGACAAAAGGGGACCCGTATTTTTTATTTTTGCCAAGTGGCCTCCTCTTTCGGAGTTACAGCCCCCTTTTTTTATATCTCAGAACTCTGTTGTACGAGAATCACTAAATTTGATACACAGGGGTTTTGTGATGTGGAATCTGATGGTGCTACGTTTTTTGGCGAGTAACCTCCCTTAAGACAATTTTTCGTGGGCCTCCTTGTCTTTGGAGCCAAAAAAATTTGGTCGTACATTTAAATTTCTTAAAAAGTTTCGGTCCACTAGAAATCCATTAAATTTAGAAACTTTTGTCACATTATACTTTTTTCGTAAAACGCAATGTTTTCGAGAAAAATGTCAAAAGGTGATCGAATGCATATCTTGATTCGCCATTTTCCTCAAAACATTGCATTTTACAAAACAAATATCAAGAGACAAAAAAGTTTCTAAATTCAATGGCTTTCTAGCTAACTAATAATTTAAAAAAAAAAATCAAATTTGCGACCAAATTTTTCTGGTTCCAAAGACAAGGAGGCCCACGAAAAAGTGTCTTAAGGGGGTTTCTCGCCAAAAAGCGTAGCACTGTGAGATTCCACATGTCATAAAACCCCCGTGTATCAAATTTAGTGATTCTCGTACATGGTTTTGAGATATAAAAAAGACTTCTTAGGGGCAGATTTCAGGGGGCTGTAACTCCGAAAAAGGGAGCCAGTTGTCAAAAAGAAAAAATACGGGTCCCCTAAATTTGTCTTAAGAATCTGTGACCAAATTTTGTTGCATGAATTTCGGGACACCCTGTATATACTTTTTATTTTATTTAAAAGTCCTGAAGATTCATCGGTAGGTAAAGAGACGAATTCAGAAAAGATGTGCTTTCTTAAATTCCCATTTAGATATTCCCCCATTCCCCCCAAGTATATTAATTTAGCTACTAATTCTATATAAATAAAACTTAATGTTGTAATGGAAATTTAAAATAAAAGTCAAAAATATTTTTATAGTCGGGACAAATTTTAGAAAAAAATTACATTTTTTGAATGAGCAGGGTCCATGGAAAATAGATGCACTTTTTGATAGGATGCACCATTCTCGAGAAAATTGTCGGTAGATGAAAAAGGAAACATTCCTAAGAATTCGATTTAAACGAGGTCTAAAAAAAAAATAAAAAGCAGATGTTAAATGTAGTTGATTNCATGAAAAATAGATGCACTTTTTGATAGGATGCACCATTCTCGAGAAAATTGTCGGTAGATGAAAAAGGAAACATTCCTAAGAATTCGATTTAAACGAGGTCTAAAAAAAAAATAAAAAGCAGATGTTAAATGTAGTTGATTAGTTTAACTTGTTTTACTTTATTTTAAAGATTAAAAAAATATTAAAATTTAATAAAATGTTAAAAATCCTATCAAATGACACAAAAATAGACAAAATTCTTAAGACTGGCGCTTTATAGACAAGAAATCGCACCTTCAGTAAGACAATCCATTAAATTTAGATACTTTTTGTCGCTTTATACTTTTTTCGTAAAACGCAATGTTTTCGAGAAAAACATCAAAATGTGATCGAATGCATATCGTGATTCGCCATTTTCCTCAAAAACATTGCGTTTTACGAAACAAATATGAAGAGACAAAAAAGTTTCTAAATTCAATGGCTTCTAGCTTCTTCTAGCTAACTAATAATATTTCTAGCTAACTAATAATATATATAAAAAAAAATCAAATTTGCGACCAAAGTTTTCTGATTCCAAAGACAAGGGGCCTCACGAAAAAGTGTCTTAAGGGGGTTTCTCGCGAAAAAGCGTAGCACTATCAGATTCCACATGTCATAAAACCCCCGTGTATTAAATTTAGTGATTCTCGTACATGGTTTTGAGATATAAAAAAGGCTTCTTAGGGGCAGATTTCAGGGGGCTGTAACTCCGAAAAAGGGAGCCAATTGTCAAAAAGAAAACATACGGGTCCCCTAAATTTGTCTTAAGAATCTGTGACCAAATTTTGTTGCATGAATTTCGGGACGCCCTGTATATACTTTTTATTTTATTTAAAAGTCCTGAAGATTCATCAGTAGGTAAAGAGACGAATTCAGAAAAGATGTACTTTCTTAAATTCCCATAAGTCAGATATTCCCCCATTCCCCCCAATTTTACTTAAATTGCGATTGTGTAAAAATATATAGGGTGTTTCTTAAAAAAATAAATATTTTGCATGGTCAAAAATATTTTTATAGTCGGGACAAATTTTAGAAAAAAATAACATTTTTTGAATGAGCAGGTCCCATGAAAAATAGATGCACTTTTTGATAGGATGCACCATTCTCGAGAAAATTGTCGGTAGATGAAAAAGGAAACATTCCTAAGAATTCGATTTAAACGAGGTCTAAAAAAAATTATAAAGCAGATGTTAAATGTAGTTGATTAGTTTAACTTGTTTTACTTTATTTTAAAGATTAAAAAAATATTAAAATTTAATAAAATGTTAAAAATCCTATCAAATGACACAAAAATAGACAAAATTCTTAAGACTGGCGTTTTATAGACAAGAAATCGCACCTTCAGTAAGACAATGATAGAACAAATAGATCCATCCAAGAAGTGACGAATCGTAACGCTAAACTAGAGCAACTTTTAAATTTTCACAAAGATTACGAAGAACATTGAAACATCAGAAAATGTACCTTTCCTGTTTTTTCCAGCAAAGTAAAGATACTCGATAATTGTGATTAATGCATGTGTTAATATGTAGTTTCCTAAAACGATAAACACGAGCTATGCTTTTTTTTTATTATTTTGAATGTATCGTCAGTTGTCTTATACCCTGATTATGTAATTGGTACAGTGAAGAGATATTGTTCCTCACTTTCTTAGATTTTCTAAAATGCCGCACAAAAATGGCGGATATAAATGACCCCCTTAACTGACATCTGGAATTTAAATTATACAAGCATTATCTAGTACCCAAACAGCTAGTAGTTGGCAATTATCTAAAATAAAGATTAAAATTATTATATTATTTATATCTAAATATTATTAATCCAAACACATAAATAATATAATCTATCAAATAAATATCTTGTAGTCTTGTTATTTCAACATTACACTTGACAAAGACCAGTAGTTACGTAAAAATAACCACTATAGACAAGATTACATTTAATGTAAGATTGCCTATTCAATTGACCTCCTTGCAATGTTATTGTAGATAATTATTGCAGACTCTACAGCTCTTAAACAAATATAAAATTTGCAAGATATTACTTTTCTGGATTAATAAATCATTTATTTAGTCAAAAATTTTCCTATTGGAGGTTGCTCGTCTCCTGGCGTCGGTGTTTAGCCATAGTAGCAGAAATAGGCCAATGGACGTAAAAAAGCCAAAACCAAGCAAACATATCATTTTACAATTTTTTTCGGAAGCAATGCTACTATCTAAAAGAGTTTCTTTCAGAAAGTGCTACTATTTTGACGAAAATTTTCAAATAGTACATATCTATCAGGTTTGGTACACGTTAATGTTCCAAATGAACAAAACATTTTTTTTTTCGAAAACTTTTACCTAATACCCTGTATTTCGGAAGCGAAGCGTTTTAGTTCGGTCAATCTAGACATTCAAAGATACATAAATTTACAACAAGCTGAAAGTGAGTAAAGTTGTTGAAAACATAATTAAAAATAACATTAAAATTCCTCATCGTTCCGGTACTAGGAAAAAGATTTACTCGAGGTCAAAGGTAAAAAAATAGGTTTTTCGCGATTTTCAGCTAAACGGTAAGTTTTATCATAAAATTACCTATAAAAAATGTATCAATACTTTTTTTCCTAAGAACCACCGTTTCTGATATAACGATTAAAAAATTTGTAAAAGTTGTAATCGTCATAATATGCACACGTTTCCACGCCACCTATGAAGTAGTGTACTTAGCGCGTTTTTTTTCTGTTTTGTTTGAAACTATTGCATAATAACAGATATTAAGGGTTGGAAATGATAAAAGCGATGGAAATTAAAAAAAAGTAGAGGAATTTATTCGTCTGATTCATAACCTTCAAATTAGTCTTAGTCTTGCTCTTCTTCTTGATCTTCTTCTTCTTCTTTTTCATTCTGGGTGTAAGTAAATTGCGTATCGCATGTCTCCTCGTTGGTATCAAACGAATCCTCTACTGTGATTCTACATTAGAACACGACCGGTCTTGACAATTTGTACATGCCAGAGAACAAAACAGTCCAACTTTTTTGCAACCACATTTAGCACTGCATCCCTTTTTACAGTTGCAAAAAATTGTGTTTAGCAGTTTTTCCGGCGCAGGTGGGAGTAAAGTCTGAATTGGTTCTAATGTATTGTCGCCCAACTTCCAACCCCAGTCTTTTGGGTCTAGCTGATAACCAAGCCACACTTGAACTTGGTAATATACCCGAAAAAGATGTTGATGAGCAGCAACTGAGGTTGGAGGAAGACAAGCTAATTGCACTTGTTTTTTATTTCGAGTGTTTTTAACGAAACATGCATATCGATACTTATCTAAGCAGGTAGTTTTTTGTAGGAGCTCCGTACATAGAAAGAAGAAAGCGAATTCCGTTGGCGATAACTTCTTGTGGAGTTGAATTACTGTTTCATTTTACCTGATATTCTCATAGTTATACTTGTGTATATTTTATATTTTAAGTGTAAGTTACAATCACCGGTGGAAAAATATATTTTCTTATATTACAGCTTCAGAGATGTATATACCTGGCGTACTTATGCATATTATGACGATTACAACTTTTCCAACTTTTGGAATCGTTATATCTCAGAAACGGTGGCTCTTATGAAAAAAGTATTAATACATTTTTTACAGATAATTTATGATCTACAATTTTTGTCGGAGGTAATTTTATGATAAAACTTACCGTTTAGCTGAAAATCGCGAAAAACCCATTTTTTTTACCTTTGACCTCGAGTAAATTTTTTTCCGAGTACCGGAATGATGAGGAATTTTAATGTGTTATTTTTAATTATGTTTTAAACAATTTTACTCACTTTCAGCTTGTTGTAAATTTATGTACCTTCACTCTTATTTTTTGGTCTAATTTGACCGGACTATTTTATACCGTATGTTCTTGTATGAATCTTTTTTCTTATTTTTTTTAGTACTCTGTACTTTTACTCTATTTACTCATACTTTTGATAGATGTGAAATTACCTTTACAACCAGTGCAATCGGTTCCTTAGATGTTCCTTACATATTAAGCGAAAGAATTATTCGTTCTTCGGTAGCTATATTTATACATTTACATTTTAATTTTTACGACAGTAAAATTTATCCAAGCCAGGGCAGATCATAAACGTTACAGTTAGTCATGATGAACAGTCCCGTTACACTCGGAACAGATATCGAAAAACAGTTGTGCGCATTCAGATTTACTGGATTATTATTATATTGAGATTAAAAAACATGTGGACGAGGACAACCTATCCAATTACAGTCTAAGGTCAATGCTGTTATTTATTAATGTCGAGCAAATTCGCAATCAGAGCCTTTACGGGTGTTTCCTCTGCGATGTAATGTGCGTTTTTAGAGAGATGCAACTCCATTTCAGTGACAGCGGTAATTGCGAGGAAAATAAAAACTGATTGTTGCCCTGAAGGTAAGGGATAATTATTATTTATTTGCTGGAACAGCATAGTTCTCGGCATTTCGATGATGTTTGAAGTAATTACTGTTTGTTGTTATTTAAGGAAACTTAAATATTGCTGGGATATATTTACTGATTTAATTCACTCTCAGAGATAAAATTATGGTTCTTTTTTTGTCGATTTTCCCATTGCTGCAAAATTAATACAGAAAGTGTGAACAAGTCTCGTTTTTTGAACAAAATATTTTCTTTGGAATAAAATTGCGAATCGAATGAACTAATCTAGTTTACAAAAAACTCATAGGCGTATCCATTCTAGGGTTTTCAATGACATGGCTTCTGGGTAACTCCGAAAAGGTTGATTTTTCACTAGCTCAAGTTCCATCAATCAACATTGTGTATTCGAAAAATAGTGTTATTTTTTTATTTCAACAACCTATGTCCCAGAGACCAGTGGTTTTTAGACATGGACTTTAATTTTGCAGGATGTATCTGGAAAACTCGGAAGACCTGTTTTTCATGCAATTTTTTTAAATTTCAGTTATAATTGGCCTTTATTTTCGAAGTGCTGCCACTTGATGTCACGAATAATTCTATTATAGTTCTAAAAAAATTAACCAAGTATTTAAAAAAGTAATTGTTTTATTTTTTTAAAAACGTGGGAATTATATTACCAATTTCTTATATCATCCATTTATTTTAATAGAATTTAAACTTTCACTTCGAAATAAAATTAATATTAACGAAAAACGGAGAAAATCTCAGTTTCCAATTGAATTAAATCGTGCTGCATTTATCGACATAACTTGAGTTAATGTTTTTTCCAGTCAAAAGTTCCGCATATCTTCCGATTTTTTTTATTATTTTGGCTTGTTATAAGCACAAAATACCATTTTTCCTTAAACAAAAAATCTCATATTATGTCCATGTTGCTTTTTTAAATTCAGACAAGCAAGTTTTTTTTCTAGAATCATAAACCTTGTAGCAGTTAGTATATAATTTTCGAAGTTATCATGTTTTGTTAAATATTTACATGGAAGACGTTGACAAAAAATTGGGAAATGTTCGCGGAAATTACATTTTCGCAACTTAGAAAATTTTTCAAACTTTCTTGAGGAAATATCAGGCAATATTTTGGCTAAAATGATATAAACTCTGAGTTGCGCCATTTGTAAGAAATATATAAAATTAATTATCTAAATTCAACTCTTGCCGCAGAAGTATGCATATCGCTAAAATCCATTGTTCTGAGAACAATGAATTTGAATTTTCTACTGCAGTAATTATACATTTTATGCTTAAAAATAATAGAAATTAAAATAATTTTAAATACGCCATTATTTCTGCTTGACATAGGAGCATAACATTTATTTTTTATACTTATATGGACTCCGAAAATGAAGTTTGAGCGTCACTGGTTTTTTGTATCTTCATGAAGTTGATGTTGTATCTGATGATGGAAAAATGCCTGTAAATAGTTAATAAGTATTTTTTCGGAAATAAGGCATTTTTCGACAAAATTTGAATTACACTACTAATTTTTATGGTAGGATCTATTGGTGACATTTGCCAGATTTGTTACTAAACACCTGTATAATATTTTAGTTTTTTAAAAAATAGTCAAAATTGACTTATATTGCAATATGAGCATTAAAATATAGCAAATTATCTTTAATTGCGTTTATTAAATTATAACAATTCTGAAATTTTAATATAATAATAATAATTTACCCGAATTTCACTGGAAAAAAACTGAAAACATTAAAATTTAAAAAGTAAGATTTTTTAAATCATAAGATGTGTAATTAAAAAAGAAACGAAAATAAAAAAATTATCAATTTTCTAGTGTATAAGGATCATTTAAGCCTTTTAGGGCTTTCAAATTTTATCGATGTTTTTTTTATAGGTGCAGAGTATTATTGGTGTATCAAATGCTCTCATAGTCTGCGAACATCCTGTATACTAATATAATACTGAATTACAAACAGTAAATATTTGAACAAGTAAAATAATTAAATGCAAAATTCATTGAATTTATTTCAATAATATCTAGAAAATGATTCGTTCAAAATAGTTACGAGATCGAACGCGTCGCTTTGGTAAAATTTATTATAATTTTATGCATAATAAACCTGTGATATTTCCAAATTTACGGGCCATGACAAAATTTTACGCACGCTATGCGTTTCATGAAGCACATACGTCCACAAATAGACCAAGCACTTGGCCAGACTTATTCCAGGCAAACTATTAAATCTGAATCACCCAGACTTCTCAGAAGTGCATCCTCTTTTGCCTCTATTATTGCCCTATGTACTACCTGCTCCGGCTTAGGTCGTCGGTCTCTAAAGTTCGCTAGGCCAGCAGTCAGTGGCGGCCTTCAAGTGAAGTGTCTCTGCTACATTTTACGCCAGTTCAGAGGTATAAAACAAAAACCGCAATTTTTAAAAGTCCTTAGTGTCCATATCCAGCAATTTAGCAGCTATGTTCACATATTTTTTTTTTTATTAATTTGATGCATTCATTTAAGTATAAAAACAAAATATTCGAACATACTGAACCTCAGTACATTGAAAACAAAAATTTTGTGAGACAAAAATTCTTTAGAAAATAAGTGTGTATTAGAGAATCTAATAGTATGCATAAAAAACTTTTACAATCAAATGGTGAATACCTCAAGAAAATATCAGTGTTACTTTTTACATATTCTAGATATAAACCTTGTATAAATAAAGATGTGTGCCAAATAAAAACATTAGTTAAAACAGTTTTGTATATAGTGTAGAAAATTTCAAGACGGTCAACTTTTCTGGAATGTCTTGAATAAAAATATTTTTATTAATTCACTTAAGGTTGGTGTTTTATAGACGAGAATTAGCACTTTTAGTAACACAAGTAGATCCATCCAAGAAATGGCGAAGTGTAACGCTAAACTAGAGCAACTTCCTTTAATTTTTCGTGTTGAAAGATCACGGAGAATATGTAAACATCAGAAAATGTTCCTTTCTTGTTTTGCCCAGCAAATCTGTAAAGATACCCAATAATTGTGATGAATGCAGTGTTAATAGTTTCCTAAAAGCATTCTACAGGGTGTGGTTATGTTTATAATACCGTACGCGATTTTCTGTACGTTCAACAGAAATGCAAAATTCAGGAAACGTAAGATAAACATATGAGGTAAAAATATGTTATTTGTTCTTATTTTGAATGTATTGTCAGATGTCTTATACCCTGAAGAAAACTTATATAACTGGTACAGTGAAGAGATATTGTTCCTAACTTGCTTAGATTTTCTAAAATGCTGGATAAAAAAAGTTGCGCATATAAACCCTTCCTTTGAGGATACACCATGGAAGTCCTGGAGATGGTAAGAAATATAAAGTTGGTTAAATTACAAAAGTTGTACAACGATGCATTTATTTTTCTTGTTACTATATGTGTACATAAACTCGTATTTTTTTCTTTTTTGAATCTTCAGCAACCAATAATTTAAATATCTCTGTTGACAAATTATAAGCCAGAATTGTGTGTCTACCGGAGTCATGGAATCGACTGGATATTTGTCTTTACTGATGCCAGAAAAATTTCATTGCGCAACCTCTCACAAATTACAATTATTAAAGTTAGATCTCACATTATTTTACGGACGCAAATACTTCCAGATTCAATTGCTTCACGGACGCTGGGCACCTGTCACCTAAAAAGTGACACTTGCTGCCCGGAAATGAGTTCATAAAACTAATATGTAGCATGCATTTTATGTAAATGTATAAAAATATTTTGCAGATAACATTTTTTTGCACAAATTTTTTCATAACTTATTAAATTATTTTAAAATTTATTATTTTTTTCTATTTATCAATTTCCAGTCCAATTTGTCCAGTCTTTCTCATACTAGAATAATGTAATATTTGGATATATAGTCATAAATCTAATAGTCCGAGATTGTTTATAAAGCACCTTTTTGTTTGGCATTTAAGAACTTTAAGCCTTATATTTTATACCCACCCTTAGGATATTACAAAAGGGATTTCAAGAATCGAGGATTTCCGGTAGTTTTCGTGGGTATTCGTCTAAGCTTTCTCAGTATCACTTCTCTACAGGTAGGTGGTAGACACGTTTTGTCTTGTAAATTCTATCAGTCCGTGTTTAAGTACAGTATATTTGAAATCATAACTTTTGGGGTTCAATGTTCTATATTAGTTTTCAAACCATTTGAACCTTTTCTACAATCCAAAAATAAATTCGCGGAATTTTTAAAAGATTCGTATTCGTTCTTTTTATTTGTTTTTAATTGAACAGATCTATATTTTTTTACAAAAATATATAGATGACTGCGACAGTAAAAAGTGATATATTGTGTGGACACAGTGAAAATTTTCGTATATTTGTTGAAGTTTGAAATTTTTGGTGTTTAATGTGTGTTGTAAAATATATAGTTTTAGTGCTAATTGTTGATTTTCTTGTTTTTATGCCTGGAGATATATTTCTTATAATGTCAAGGAAAGAGTAAGTAATTTTAGTTGAAAAGAAATTGGTTTTCATCGTATATGTAATAAAATATTCAGTGTTTTAGTTCAAAAGTCGAAGCTTTTACTGAAAAAATTATATCAAATAACTTCTTCATTTGTTATTTACAGTACTAAATGCAATTTTTTTTGAGAAACATTTTCAAACTGTTTTAAAGCATTAGGTACCTATATTTTCTTGTTCAATTTATGATATGGAATTCGATAAGTCTGTCTTGAAATATTCTTAAGAATCATTCGGTATAGCAGACTGTAGAATTAAAAATATTTTCTTAATTTATTATTATTATTTTGTATACTTATTGTATGTGTCTTATCATCGACATTATTCTGTGGGTTCTAATAACTTAGAATTGATTTTAATAATGTCAGATATCGGAAAATACAGATTTCAAAACATTATTTATTAACTCTAAACCAAATTGACTGATTAAAAAGAGAAATTCATAAATTGTTAAAGCATTAAAATTGTAGCTTAGTTGTTTGAAGCAATTCCTATTTTGCATTAGTGACGTCACCAATTAAATTAAATTTAAACGCTCCTTAAAACTGTTTCGTCAAAAAAGTACATACCTTAAACATCTTACCTACTTAATACATTTTTAAAAATTTGAATATCTGCCCCGTAGTCATTTTGCAAATATTAATATTGTTCACCTTCAAAAGTTAATTTAACACAAAGTTCCGACTAAAGGTAGTGAAAGCAAGAATACATATAAAAAATAATACCTATGTTCGATTATTTACTGGTTTTGCTCTAGACTAGAATTTATACTGAAGTATTTTTGAAATTGTACCATTCTCTCTGATTAAGATTATAATGGTGATTGAAATTCTTAAAGCAGGTTGTCACTATAAAAAAAAACGATTTGGAAACTTTTCATAAGAAAATTACATCTAAATTAACATAAAATTTTGATTCTATAAACTACAGTGATGTGAAACAATTTTTTTCTACAAACGGTTGTTAGATGATAAGTTTGTCAACTTATTTTCGTATTTAAGGGAACAATGAGTCGAATCAAAACTACTTTGAAATTTCCATGAATGTCGTTCAAGTGTTTATACTAAATTTCGTGATTTAAAGCAAAAATCTAAAAAAGGTAAATAAAAGAAAACAATTTCATTCCTCAGAAATAATATCAAATAAATTTAAATGGTTTTTGTATAAACTCAAAATTACATTGAAGTAGTAGGTATCAAAAAATATACAAATTGAGTACCTAATTTTAAATAAAAACAATGAAAGGGCCTTTTCAGTTACAGCTCTAATAGGTATGAACTGTAGGAAAAATATATTACTAAATGGTTAGGTTAAGTATTAAAGAAAGGGATATCTATATTAAACTGTCCTCATATCATTAGCTTTCTTAAAACATATATATTCTAGGTATGTTTTATTTTATTAGTATCTACTATCAGCTTCAGAAGTTTGTTACACTATTTTTTAACATCCTATATATAATCGATGACACTTTTAAAAGTTTCAATGGCTAGGCAGGCAATTTAATGATGTATCAAATCATCGTTTTGTCTCTTGTATATTAATACCTTCTAGAGAAATTTGATTATAAATATTATTTTGGTTGAGTGGAAGAACAGGTTTAACCTGTACTCTGCCATTTTGCAATTTGTATTGTCTCTTTTTTTTTTCTTTTTGTTTGTAAACATTGTGTTAAATTATTGTATGCAATTGCAAATAAAATCATTTATTATTATTATTATTATTGTTAAAATTGTTTTTGGAATATATTTTTCCCAAATTTCTAGTAGTAGTTCATTAAATTAGTATCACCTAATGTCACTATCTAAATCCATATCTCTGAAATATCTTTTGAGGGTTTTCTATTTCCGATTTCAGAATCTGATAACTTTTCTAAACGTTCTTCATTAGGTGTAAATCTTTCATTCTCTTTTCTTTGAGATAATTAGGAAATAATAATTTGGAGGACTTTTTCCATTCTATATTAATTTTTGTTATGGAAAATTAAGTACGTTTCTACTCGTTTAAACCAAATTTCAGGACCATTAATCGAAAAAGTGGTAATTTAGTAAAAGAAGGAATTTGAAGATTATCGCTAATGATGTTAATATACTATATAAGTAATTGAAATCATATTAAATTTATTGCAATCAACTGATTGATGTCTTTAATAAAGAACTGCGGTATACATATACAGGGCAATTCAGTCATAATGACATTAATTTTAAGGGAAAATAGGGAAAAATAAGTAGAAAACTAATACTCGATTAAAAAAAATTTAAATGCATATTTACGCTGAAAAAGAGTATTTTGAAATCATTGTAGAGTGAATCTTGATCTACCGTAATATTAATTCACCTACCTTTTAATATTTGTTAACTTTTCACTGTTTTATAATGGAATATGAGTTTTTAATATTATGTTCAACTAATTATTCAGTTTGTAGTACGTATACGTTATTGTGTGACTTATTGTTTTTCAAAGTATGATACCTATTTATTTAAAATGACAGTATGTACTGCTAAAAAGAATACTCACTCATTCGTCTATACCACTTTGTTAATGAAACTGGGATCCTTTGCACTTTGTCTTTGAAACCAATTACAAGATTCAAGACAGCTGGGGAAATCAGCTGTTTCGCTTCAACGTTCGTACGCTCTAAGGTCCGAAGCCGCCAAATTTATTTGCTTATTCTTTAAAAGATCGAGTAAATTTTTTTTTGACTTTCTGTTTTTATTAGGCCTTCCCAATACGTGGATAATATTAATGACATTATAACTGAATTACCCACCAACCTTCTCAAAAAGTTTTCAGTCGACTGTACTTCAGCTATCCTGTGTTGACACGCCTGCAACTTCAAACACCGCTATTCTGCCTTAAACTTCAATCCAGCTTATAGTAGAAGTTCTATGGTTCAGCTGGCTATTAAATTTGTTTCTCGGGATCATGAATATACTGAGGGTTACTCCAGATGATAAATATTCGTTCCTTGATAATTAATTTATAGCTGTATAAATACAAATCTGTGCCCAAAAGGTGTATTTATTTATATATAAACAATTTACAATTCCCATTCTAGTAACCTATACATGTACACCACACCATTCAGTTTTTAGTTCAGGCCACCGGGACCGAAAAATACAACCATTGAAACTTTTAAAATTGTCGCCCTGGATGGGATGTAAAATATTATGTATGGAATTTTGTTGCAGGTCCTCCGACGAGCATGGATCTTTCCAGGAGCGCTTCTACGACAGATCGACGACCAGGGTGGCCCCCGAGGGGGAATTCATCCGCCGAACGGGCTACCACGACACAAGCAGGAGTCGAACCCGCGACAGATCCTACCGTAACGGCCCCTATAACTCCCTCATGGACCGCCACTCTAGAACACTCAACAGCTCGTGGTCGTACGATTCAACGAGGTAAGTGTCTGTCTGTTGTTCTTACGTTCTTCTTTCAACAAATGACGAAATACACGGGAAATATTTTACTAAAAGGTCAATTTTGTAGTTTAAATGTAGAAGCCTCTTAAAAGTTATGATTTTAACACTATTATGTAAGCATACAGAGTGTAACTTTAAGTGGGGGTTATTTATGTACATATTACAAACACATGAATTGTAGGCAGTCTACAGTGCACGTGAAGGGAGATAGTGCGGGTCATCTGTGGCGAAGCCAACTGAAGCCAAGCGCGTCAGTTGTTGTTCCATATTTGGAGACAGTACATCTGACTGTGAATTTGACTGTTTTTCATCTCTGGAAGCCATCAATAGACTATTTATTTTTGTGTATTTCATTTATCATTATTAGTTATTGTTTGAGTTTTTTACCAGGTTATTACTTGTTAAATACTGTTTGTGTGACAAACACCTGCTCAACAAAAGTAATTCGCGCCGAATTGTGTGAATTATGCATGCGCTGCAACTAAAGCGCGCCGTTATTTGAGGTTACTAACTTCTTCAGCGGCGGGGTACGAAAATTACTAAAACAAGTTTAAAAAAAAATTAAGTTTTTACGACGGAATTTGAAAAAATAAACTATTGATACGTCTTTCTAAAGATCAAAGGAAGCCTCTGCATAAATATGCCCCCCCCCCCTCAAAGTTACACCCTGTATATTATAGACCCTTTAAAAACATTTGGCAACGTAGCCATTATTGATTACATGAACTACTACGGTGGCGGTAGTTGTTGTTAGATATAATTAAACCACTACCTACTGTTTGTGTTGTCCATTCCATGTCAGTGAGGTTCGTTGTTATTATGATAACCTATAAAACTTGTTGAGGGGTATTCTGTGTATAAGTTAAAGTTTACATCTTACATTAAGAAAAAGAAGAGAGTTGTTTGCATTTGTCACAATATACCGACATCTAAAAAAAAGTCTGGCTTCTTTCACAATATATTTTTCTCTTGGGGAAAAAAACTCATATATGGACTACTTAAAGGTTCATACAAGGGAAAAACTCATTTCCCTTCGACTTGAAGCAACTTTTCGAAAAAAATTTTTCACTGAGGTATAGCTCCGTTTTTAAAAAACATATTCTACTAAGGCTTTCGTATTTTTTATCCTGTGTTAAACCTTATAGGACACACTAGTGCGAATTCGCACCACCGATTTTTTGAACAGCTGGCATTTCTTAGGTAGCAGTTGCCGAGAGTTTCCCCCACCACGGTAATTCCTTCTATAGCCCAAACAGTCGAGCCGTTCCACAGTTGGCCTCAGTTATTGTCGGCCAAATTAGAGAGTATGAAAAGTCCGACCGGAGCGAATTCGCATTCGTGTGACTTTAGTGTGGGCAAACAGCCAGTAATAAATAATTATCAAAAATAAAAACCAGAACTGACTAAATATAATTTATGTAAAAATCTCTGATTTATTGAAATGATTAAATAATGTAATCATTCAAAAACATTTATTAATTTTAATGTAATTCTATCATCTTTGAAGTAGCTGCTACGTGATTAGTATCTGCTAAAAGTGATTATAGAATTATATTAAACATTATTTAACACTTTACATGATGATTTTTTTACATAGTCAATCACGCCTATATCTCTACTGCTGAATGAGTTGGACTGAAAAAGTAAAAACTGCCTTGCCTAAAGTTTTCTGTGTAGAATCGACTGGTGATATTAGGTTTTTAATAAATTGTTTGGTTTACGAATCTATGAATGTTACGCATATTTTTTAAAGGGAGAAGATTTTTTTTTATTTTCCAATAATACATAATGTCATATATAGTTATTTCTACAAATATGAAAAATACACGATGTTTTTTACAGAATAATGCCGTTTTCGAATAATACTGTCTCATCTACCTTGTGATTTTTTATGTCAGTTCTTGATTATTTGTTAATTTATCAGTATTTTTAATACCTTTATTTTGAGGTTATCTGGAATATTCCAGACTACATTCGATTTGGTTCGAGATACATTTCGAAGGTCGAGAAATTTCTAGAACATAGGAAAAAGTAGGTATATATAAAGCGGGCATTTTCGTTTGCGGGGATAGTCTGCTTTGAGAAAGCAAAGTGAAAGCTTGAGACGTCGAAGTAGATGAAAATAATTACTGTTGTTGACACTTGTCGTTGAAGTTTGTTATTTTGAATTGTTGCATCGAGTGACAATAAACCTGTTTTATTTTCGCCGAAGACCTATTTAAATTTTGGAGAAGTTCCCGTCAATGTTACAATACAAAGGATGAATATAAATATTAATTAATTTTTTATTTATGAATAAGGAGTATTCAGGAGTAATCAGTACTCAGTATTTGTAATTACATAAATAGACGATGATCGTTATTCACTGATTACAAACAGTCGGTACTTCCAATATGAATTCTATGAATAATTTACGAATATTTACTATTTACGCATACGTGTTTACAAATTACCAAGCAATAAACGAACTATAACATGAAGTGGATGCCAGCTGACTATCGTAAGTTTTTCTTTACAAGTTTCTACAAGACGAGCTGGTGTTTGCAGTGTAAAGACAGATACATTTTGAGTAGAAAGGTGACCTTAAATATTTATTGCCTTTTATAAATATTAATTTAGTTTAAATTCAAACAATTTTAATCCTAATAAAATATATTTTTTTATTATACTCGTATACCTGTAAATTAATTTTAATAAAAGATGTAAACTATTTCCTCTTTCTTAGGCTTACATATCCACAGACTTACGATTATATAGGGTGTGTTACGACGGCATTTGACTAAAGGAATCCAAGCTGATATGCGAAATTTAGTTACAGGGTGTTATAAAGTTTTCACAACTTTAGTTCGATTAAATGTAATCGAAAATGCTGCATTTGGTAGTTTAATTTAGAAATGTTAGTTTCTTATTGTATCTGTTATTTAGAATTTCAGAGATTGCCGAATACATTCAATAATAATTATTTATTTTTTGCATAATTATAGTTTTTTATGTAAAAATGTGGTATATGTTTTTAAAAATATACTTTTTATAGAAATATATGGCCATGATACCAATTTACGTTTGCATAGTAATTGAATAAAGACATTCTATTCTGTCACTGTAAATTCCTGTGATGGCCTATGTAAAAAAAAGTAAAATGATCAACTATTTTATTATACATATCTATCTAATATCATAACAGAGCAAAAAATGTTCTATCTTTCAAAACCAAAGCCAAATACGAAATACGGTTCCCATTAAAAAAAAATACGTTTGCATCATTGATACTTACTATAAATATGTGATACACATACACAAATTAATGTTATCAATCAATTCAAATAACTGGGATTATGCTTTAATTCTAACTTTTCTAATAGCGGAGTTACGCAAATAGTTTAAAACCTCACAAAAATTAATATCGCCCTGTAACTAGAAAACATCTAATCTGTCCTCTATCGTTTTTTTTTTTGTTCAATAGACGTAATTTGTGAGATTTGCACATACAAATGATTTTTCAAGCAACTGTAAAGACAAATACATAATCGATTCTATTATTCCGACAGACATAAAAATGTTTAGCTTATCAAGAAATATTTGTTTGAGTTTCGCTGTAATTAAATCCATTGTATTGCATATTTAAATACTTAAGCGATTAGCCATTACTATCGGCCGTTGTTGGCACTTCCAACTGAGTACTTAAGCGCATAATAGAATATCTTTAATTAGGTATAATTTAATTTTTCTCGAAGACAACACTTCCTTGTTTGTTCCAAAATTAGTTAGAGTATATTACATATATGTGAGTTTGTTTTTCCTATGGCAAATCAGATGACCATGTAATGAAAAAATCCAAGGAAAAGACAATAAATATAATTTCAGATTAAAGACTAGCACTGAACGCTCGTGTATAATTAGTTTTGGTAGTTACTAACGTACAACAACGTAAATGAGTACAACGGTATTAAATGTTTCTGGATGTCTATCTTTTCTACAGTACAGTACAGCTTATTTAATACGAATTAAAAATATATACTCGTATAAAAACAAGATTATATGTCAACTTTTTTCTCACTGTTTTAACTAGAACTTATTTTGTACAAAAAATTTTAAATTAGTGTTTGGTTAAATGTATCTACTATTCTCAGCAATTATATTTGAAAATATTTTCAATTTGGTTACGCCACTGCCTTTAAAGTTAGAAAGAAACAGCCTGCGCCTTTCTGATAAAATTTGATTAATGTTTTAAGACTGCGGTATGTAATTAGGGATGTCCTTTTTAATTCTCAAAACGGTTCATCACTTTCCGAATCTGTCCCTGACATATCCTTAAACAGTACTCTATGACATATCGAGTAGTATAATAATAATTTACTTAACAATAAATTGTAAGTGTCGGCATATAATTTCTTTTGTGTAAAACAGAATTGGAGCACACAACAATAAAATTCAAAACTGGATCTTTGGATTTTAAATTTTTAGAAATAAGATTTTCAAAAAATGAAAAGATACCTACCTATGATAGATACCTACTAAATAAATAGTATTTTTAAATGTAGGTAATTTAATTTTTTTACAATTTTATTACTGCAAATTACTTTTAGGTTTAGGTTTAGTTTAGTGGTGATTTACGGTTAGTTATCCATTAAAGTTCGACATTGAAATCTGTAACGCAAACTATTGGCTATTACATTTAGTGGAATTAAAACAATCTCGATATTTTTTTTTATTCAAGAAATTACTTCTTTCAGTATAAAGATTAAATAATGAAATACGTATAGGAATAGGTAATAAAATATAGTATTAGGAAATTTTCAACATTGGCACATATGACGACAAACGAATTTTAAGTAGACGTTCGGGTCATTGACAAAACCATAAATTTATGAATTAATATAAAGGCCATCTGTAAAGGTAAGCTATCAGGTGATCATTTCACAGCTGACACTTAATGTTTATTTAAAAATGTAGCTGTTCTAAAAAGTAGCGAGGTAACGTTGACTTTCGATAAAAATTTTATTGAAGGATTTGATAGTTTTGAACAGATAATTTTATTTTGATTTAAAGGCGTGATCTTTGAATTTTCGTTTGTGATACCCACAGAGCTACAGATAAAGTAATTGTTATATAAATAAAATGGAAACGTAACATATGTTTTAGAGTTAGTAGATATTAAATTTCTTTATCCAGTAGAGCATTCAAATCAATCAAATCATTCATTAGCAGCTATCGAACTCTGGATAATTACCATAAATTAGCCAGAGTTCGATAAATAAATTAATAAATAATAAATTACATATATCTAACATAATACAGTCTTAAATATCTGTACCGTTTTTCGTATAATGTGACTACAAGTGATGGATTATGTGACAATTTCGCCCTAACCTACCCTTGATCCTTTTTCTTCTGCAAAGAGACTCATCTTGATATTAATAGCATGATTCTCTGAGAAATGGTGTATTATCCACTGCAGAACATTATACATATTTGTTTTCAAATGCGTGTAATGTATAAAATTTTACATTTTTGGGTCGACGGTCTTGTGTGGGTTTTTTCTATTTAGATGTTTCTTATACAGTGTGTTTCCCTTCAAACAAATACAGAACCGTAAATTCTTTCACAAGGGAAATAGAGAAAAATATTGACTCTCATTTAAAGGTCGTATTTGTGCACTAATTGGCCCTATAGTGTGTCTCAATCAAATGTTACCAGTACGAAAAACAAATTGCCAGAGATTAGAATTAGAATTTAGTAAAAATAATATCTCAATCTCCTTTGTGAAGGAAATTATAGTCTGTATTCATTTCGAGTGAAATAACTATACAGGGTGTTTTGTATATTATGGTTTATACTGTAATTACAGGTTCCTGGAGATGAAATTGACTTATCTGTAACCTAATTTATTTTAATGTAAAAGTTAATAACATACAGTCAAAGATAAAAAAAAAATCGGTTTTCCTTAATAAATTTTGAAACATAATAGATATTTGGACCAAATTCGGTCTACGGGAATGATGTGGACGATCCGCAAGCAGCGCATGTTTCTCGAAAACAGGTGTTGCTAGCGATGTCGCTTTTATTCGTAGGAAAGTATGAAGATCCAACGTTTAATATCAGAAAAAAATTGAGACCGTTTCATGTGTACAATGCATTTAAATTAAAAGGTACATTCAGCTGCAAAAATGTTACATTGTCTGTAACTTAGTTGCAATACTATTTCATTTGATGTTTTTGTTGCAGGTACAACAGCACCACAGGGTGCAGTCAGACGGATACAGGGTATAGCACTACACCATCTGATAGCAACGAGAGGCGAAGTTCGGATCAAAGCTCGAAGAAAAAGACGAAATCGAGATCGGGATCGAGGTCGCCTTCACCGTCGGGGAGCACCAGCAGTCGGTCACCATCTAGGTAGGTATATAAAACTGGTTCCCTTCGTATACGCGTAGGGTCTGTCGTTTTAAATGAGTAAAGTGACGGTGCGTTACGCAAAAGGGTATGTCTTTTGAGAAAAAATCGGTAGAGTTCACTTGAATTGTGTGATACTGAAAGAAATATACCTTTTACAGCAACATGAGAATGTTTTTATATTTTAACATTCTTAAGTTGTTTTCCAATAACACAGGCTGACAAAAGTGTGACTGACTGTCCTAAGCCAAACTATACTTTCCCGAATATTGTTGACACGCTGGATCCGAATGTGGCCTAAGAGTTGCTCTATCACATCAGGTTTTAGAGATATCCGAACCTAACAATGCCAAAAACACTATTGTTTCGCTATATTTGAGGTTATGTTAAATCACTAGGTGATTTTTTCCCACCATATTGAATTTCGAAAGAGTAATGCTACATTTGGTTACACCCATCCAAGTTCCAGCCTGTGTCCGTGATGCTTACTTCGGCCGATCGAAATCCATCGGCCAAGACCGGCTAGGCGGTCCCCAAGAATACCTATTATAGTGATCGGAATTTGAAAACCTTTTCAAAAACATTGCATTAGTGAATAAAATTTATATCCATCTTTTATTTCACAAATTTTGTGTAGTATTCGACAATGTTTTTTTCAATTCCGACATTTTTTATCCATATCCATCCGCCATATTGGATCCTCCATTTTGAATGTTGTAATTCTAACCTCAGATTCGTAATCGGTGATCCTGAAAACTTGAAAACCATTTAGTTATTTGTAATTTGATTTTCTCTCTTTTTGAGTCATCACCTGATGCTACTCAGTTTCCGAACATCGACGAATAAGCCAGCCAAACTAATCAATTTGAGCAGACCATTTCTCGTAGAGGAAAAAGTCTTCAAATGAATTCAAAGAGAAGAGTAGTACTTTCAGATGTCATAATGAGTTTTATGAGGGGAAGTTACCTCGTTACATAACTTTAGATATAACTTGCTTTTAGGTTAGAATTCGAACTCAGCGCGTTAAAACCTTCGGAAAAATGGTTTCTGGGTTACAATATTCTCGGCTGGTGTAATTTTTGTTTTTTTCTCAATTTGTTGGTAAACAAAAAATTTCTCGATACTTTGCTAATGGTATGCGCTATAAATTAAGTAAATAGTAAATTGCTGCGAGTTTTTAAGCTTGTTACTATCATTATTGATTTTACACTTATGTCACTTAATGTAAGTCTTCCTGTTATTATTATTTCGTCCTTGTACCATAACCAAATTGAACTTGGACTGTTTACAAAGCCACTTTAGGAGGTCTCTATTACTAAATTATTTATTCGTAATTTACTTAGGTACTTATGTGGCTATTCATATCTCAGCATCTAAAAGAAGTGGCAGATACATTTTTTTGAAGGTCGAAAAATGTCAATTAGAGTTGTGGTTTTATTTCAAGATTTAAATTTAACAGATAGATTTAATATATCAACTGATGCAGAAGGAAATTGTTTTTTAACCAAACTATTTTCAATATTATAATAAGTTTGATTTGTGTATATACAGAGTGTATAAGTGCGAAGATTTTAGCCACTGATCAAAAGCAATTAATTTTTTTTTTAATTTTAAATTTTTTATTACCAGCCATTTGAGCATAAGTCGATATGCTTTTGTTAAGTTAATAGTAAACAAAATGCAAAAAAATAGGAACAAATTAGTGTTAGTACCTATTTTAATAAAAAAAATTGAGAATACTGAATCATTGTATAAAATATTTCTTTAACCTTCTCAACCTTCTGTTAAGGTTATTTTAATGGATATAAAATACAGGGCCAAAAAAATGAATTAAGTAGATGAAGCTTATTACTTTTGATGAGTTAAATATTTAATTAAAATTTTGGCACTTATTTCTGGGACACCCTGTATATGTTAATCATTCCAATCCTTAATTTTAAATTTCTTTCATTGCTAATGATGTAAATCAATTTAACCAATGCCATGAATCATGTAAATCTATATTGGAACTGTACTAATGTTAATAAAATATTTATTTGCTAACCGATTATGCATACATAAGTCTTTTTATATTTTAAGGGGGTAATGGGATCCACTCATTACACACTTTAACTGTATGGCATAGCTTACGAGTGAACATATATGGGGATTATTTATTCCTATTTTAACCACCCTGTTTGGAGCTACCTGCAAACAAGGCATATCGTTATAGATGCGTTTAATGTCTATCATATAGGAGACTAAAACCTGCGATTTTAGACCCATCGTACAAAATTCATCATTCAATGACGCTTATTGTATACTTTCTGCACATGTCATAGAAGCGACAGCTGTGGTCTGTACGCTTTTAATCTATATTATTACCTCTGGTATATTTACTTTATTTTAAACATATTAAGTTATGTAATTCAAATAAATTCATAAATTATCCTAAAAACCCTATCAAATGAAGTCAAACCATGTTCTGGCAAAAGGTGTCAACTTCATATACAAGGATCTTAACTGATGATATTGCGGGAATCAACTACTGTATATAAGGTACGTGCTCTGACTAGCACAAGCAATATGTCGTGAACAACTATTAATTAATAAATTATTTAAAATAAAAATATATGTAGCTCATAACACAATAGATCAAAAAGGGGTGCACTGAGCACATTTATGTGCAAATTGTGTGGAGAATGCTTCATACGTGTGATGCTTGTGCTATTGGTGCAATTCACGAAGCAGAATTCGTTTACATTTGTTATAGTTATGTTTTAGTTGTAATTTTTTGTTTGAACTAGTATACCTAGTTGTGAAATTAGTTCGAACTTATGCCTCCAAAATGAAATATACAAAATTTGGGTGAAAACTATGTTCCTTTGCTTTTATATATTTAAATGTATTACGGCCCTTATGGTACTTATGTTCTCTATAACTAAAAAAAAGTGTCAATGTTTTATTCTGGTTCTTCTAACAGTTCTTTATTGACATTGTCCACTTTCTAGTTTTTAGTTTTTATGACAAATTTTCAAACAAAATTTCGTAAAAATTAATAAATTTACGTAAATTGAAAGCAAAAGTCCACATTCCAAAAATAATCAAAATCGAATAATACGTATTCGAGTTATTTACAAAATTCAAAAAATTTTCACAAACTTTGAAGCCACTAGCGGCCAAACAAAGCGATTTCGGATATAGGTGAATTATTAGTCTAAATCTGCCAATTTTGAGTCCACGAATCTGTGGTCTTCCGTTGTATATGATATTCTGGGACACCCTGTATATTATAAGAAACAGTGCAAGTCACATCAGTCATCATCAAGTTTTAATTATTTATTTATATTTATTTTACAATATCTGTAGAGACCTCTAAAAATTATTTTTGGTTATGAATAGGGTTATCATATTTTGAATAATTTGTGTTATTTTTGCAACAGATCCAGGTCTCGAAGCAGCAGCAGTTCCTCGAGTTCCTCCACGTCGCGGGACACGAGTTCGACAAGCTCGCCGAAGTCCAGGAGACTAACCTCTTCTGCCAACGCCAACCACCAACCGATCGTACATTCGGACGACCGGCGGCCGCTTGCGATATGCGTGAAAAACCTCCCCTTACGGTCGTCGGACACGAGCCTGAAGGACGGCCTGTTCCACGAGTACAAAAAACACGGGAAGGTCACGTGGGTGAAGGTGGTGGGCCAGAACTCGGAGCGCCACGCGATCGTGTGCTTCAAGAAGCCGGAAGACGTGGAAAAAGCACTGGAGGTGAGCTACGACAAACAGTTTTTTGGATGTAAGATCGAGGTGGCCCCCTACCAAGGCTACGACGTGGAGGACAATGATTTGCGGCCCTACGAGGCTGAGATCGACGAATTCCACCCGAAAGCCACAAGGACACTGTTTATCGGCAATTTAGAGAAGGATGTGACCGCGTCAGATCTCAGGAAACACTTCGATCAGTTCGGTGAAATCATTGAAATTGACATAAAAAAACAAGCGGCTGTGAGTTCGTATGCGTTTTGCCAATACTCCGATATCGTAAGTGTTGTCAAGGCTATACGTAAGATGGACGGTGAGCATTTAGGAAATAATCGAATTAAATTAGGTTTCGGTAAGTCAATGCCGTATAATTGTGTGTGGATTGATGGGGTTAACGAGCACGTTAACGAAAAGTACCTGAGAATGCACTTCGAACCGTTTGGTGTTATAACTAAAGTGCATATAGATCGGGAGAAAGGGCAGGCGCTTATATTTTACGAACAGGTGTTACACGCGCAGGCGGCGGTCAACAAGATGCGCGGATTCAACTTGAAGAACACAAAGATCCAAGTGGACTTTGCCAGCAGGGAATGCCAGGAGTCGTTTTTTGAAAGACTGGAAAAACAAGGCACCGTGCTAGACAGGACCTCTTTCGAAGAGAGGAGGGACTCCACGGCACGAAGTTTCGATTCTACGACTGCCACTAGGTTTTCGAGGTAAGCATACAATGTTTCTTTCCAACATTAATAACAATATTAATTGATTAATAAACCAAATACCCGTCGGTTAATTTCACTGTTAATATTATACAATAAGTATTATTATTAACATATAACATTGTAACATTATTAGAAGTGAATTAGATTATTATTTTTACTACATTTATATTATTTATTTTCAAAATTACTTTCAGTATAGATGCATCGTTATTTTCGATACTCGTGAACACTAGCAAACAAATTGAGAAAGATTCCTTGCCAAAGCAACTTGCTGATGCCTTTACTTATGCATTTGCAGCAAATTTATTTTAACAAGTTTCTTTAGATGGGTGCTCGTAAGACCTTTGTTAGAGTGAATTGCTGCCAGAACAATAAAAAGAAAAGCTTGAATATACAACAAAATTGAAAGGAAATTAAATTTTGCAATTAACCAAATTTTGCCAGAGCTATGGAAGAATTTGTATTTAATGAAATATTCAGTATATCTCACAATATATGTCTGAGAGAAACTCCTGCAAATTTTTCTTGGTAATACCACAAGATTCAATTTGCAAAGATTTCTACAGTTTTTTAAAATTTTCTCAAAAAAACTGTATTGAAAATGAAAACGTATCTTCACATTTCTTTATACAGGGTGATCCAGTCATAATGTCATTAATTTTAAGGGAATAAAGGAAAAAATCAGTAGAATACGAATATACATTTAAAAAAAAAATTAATATGAATATTTACACTGAAAAAAGGAAAATTTCAAATCATTTAAACCACTTCTCAGGCCGCTGCTGATCGCTAACCCACAAAGATTTATCGAGAGTGAATCTTAACCTACCGTATTCGGTCACTAACCCAGTTTTTTAGATAGACGCATGAATGAATAAGATATTTTTTTACATTTTAAATATTAACAAGTATTATTTAATTGTTAATAAAAACAAGTGTATAAAGGTAATAATTGTTTTCGAATGTTAGGTTAGTATTTTTATTATTTTAGTATTTAGTATTTTTAATATCATTAACGTTTTCACTATGTTTTATAATTGAATATGAATTTTATTCAATTAATTATTCAGTTTGTAGTACATATACCTTATTGTGTGACTTATTGCTTTGTATGGTACTTACCTATTTAAAATGACAGTACTGCTAAAAAAAACATTCACTCGTCCGTCCATAGCACTTTGTTAATAAAATGGGGATTCATTACACTTTGATTTTGAAACCAGTAGCAAAATTCAAGACAATTGGGGGAAATCAGCTGTTTCGCTTCAATGTTTGAATGCTCTGTGGTGCCCACTCAGCAAATGTGATGCAAATTAAGGCGCCAAATTAACGGAAGTATAGGGGTAATTTAGTTATTTCTTAGAAGGTCGAGTAAACATTTTTTTTTCGATTTTCTGTCTTTATTATGCCTTTCGAATACGCGGTTCAAAGAATGATATTATGATTGAATCACCCTGTATAATAAATAGCTGTTGAAATTCCTAAATTTGTTTTATTAAACCTTTTATTTTGTCACAGATACGATACCCCGACACGACCGCGAACGTCGTCGTACAGCAGCAGATCCAGCATAACGGCGAGCCAAGTAACCTCGGTAATGCAGTCACCCGGCACCCCGGGGTCAGTAACACCCAGGGGTACAGGCTCTCGATCACGCGTTGCTCGATTTGCAGAGTACTACGACACGGCAGAATATCCGGACCGACATTTCCGCAGTTACGATGAGTACAGTCAAGGTTCGGCTGCTTCTCATGAAGATCCATATGAGCCTGATTACGTGTTTTCTCACGATAGTCCTACACATATTGTCGATCCCGTGGATACGAGGACCATACAGACCGAAGCTGTACCGTTCGCGCCTCCTGATATAAGGAACCTTCAGAAGGAGAGGGTGCACCTGTTGGAGCAACTCGAGGAATGTCCCAGTTCTGGTGATGAGTTAATGAGTCCTAAAAAACGACTGAAATTAGAATTATTAGACTCAACCATTACTAGCGATGTTATCATAGAGGCTAATAGGGATCATAGGAAGGTCATGGAGGTTAGGAGGCTGTCGGACGCAAATATCAGGCACCATTCGAGAAGACCCTCTATTGATTCGGGGAAACACTCCACTAGGGACACGGGACATGATAGAAGTGGATACTTACCTCACACCGTTTGTAAACGGAGAAAGACGGCAGGTAGCGACAGTGGCTCTAGGGTACATCATTATGATCATTCCGGTTCGGAAAGTGTGGGTGGTTCCAGACCAGGCACCCCGCTGTGCGATGAGAGGCCGGAAAATTTTCAACCTAGCGAACCCAGGAGGGTGCCCCGGGAAAGAGAAGGTCCTCTCACTTTACCACTGCCACGGTTTGCAGCTCAAGTTATGAACAGAGGTAAATATAGTTATAAAATAAAATAAGTACTGTGTTATCTAAATCATTGAAAATTTTTAATAGTATGCCTCAATTATTGAAGGATTGCTACAGTATATGGAATAATGGAATATACATATTTTGCACAAAGTTCATCTTTTCTCAAATCAAATTCATCCTTTTCTAAATCAAATTTCATCTTTTGCAAATTAAAATCAATTATTTACAGTCCACACTTTTGCAAATTATTTATTTATATATTAAGTTCATTTTATAAATCACACTCACGTTTTTGCAAATCAAATTCAACTATTTATAAATCAAGTTCATCCTTTTGCAAATCAAATTCAACTTTTAAAAAACAAATTTAACCTTTTACAAACCAATTTTGTTGGAAATTAAATTCAGACATTTATCAATCAAATTCAGTGTTTCACAAATTCATCCATTGCAAATGAAATTTATCCATCTGCAAATTAAATTCCAACTATTTACAAATCAAATTCATCCTTTTCAAATTCTACCATTTATAAATCAAATCAAATCAATCAAATTTTACAGACCCAAATTCCCCTCTTGAATATCAAAATTCAACCATTTACAAATTGTGTACACTCTTACAAATAAATCATTCAACTTTAAAAATCCAATTTACAAATCAATTTCAACCTTTTGCAACTCAAATTTAACTTTTTACAAGTTATTTTCTGAGTATGTATGTTACTTCCTTACAAATATTGCAAATATGTCAATCTATTTCTATTAACATTAACACAAACAAAATTGAAACGTTAACATTCAGGCTTTTAATATGTAAAAGGTTGAGTTTGATTTGCTAACAGGTTTTTTGGAAAAACTTCGATTTAGAGTGCAAAACTGGTACCAACATACTAAATTAATGTTTTATTTCCAAGACAAATTAATTTTTAAATTTTGCTCATTACTTTCAGGCAATGTGTCAGTAGCGGGAATTAAAGGCCAGAAAGACAACGTTCTCTCGAGCCCCCCCGCAGCGGCTACCAGCCCTAGGATAACGAATCCGAGGCCTCCTAGTCCTGTCCACGTGCCCCCACCGGCATCACCTCCCCCAAGACCGCCTAGTCTCAGCTCCAATTCCAGCGATAGTGACATAACACCACCAAGTCCGTCTTTGGAGGAACGCATTCGATCCTTGGATGAGAAGTACGAGAAATGGTCGGGATCGCGGGCCCTCAGTGCTGCCGGTGGGGATGCTTTGGCCATGCTCGATGCCAACCTCGAGAAATTCAGATTACGTCACAAGCTCCTAGATCTAGATTTGAAGGAGGTCCAACCCTCGGAAATCGTTAAATCTGTGATGGCGAAACGGTCAGTGTTTGACGAGGACCTGAAGAGGTTGGAGAACGTAGGGGAGAAGTACGAGCCCAAAGAGTTTAATTTGTTCCCTAGGGCCGCCACGACAGCCCAAACTTCAGTACCTGCAACACCTTTGTCGGCGCCACCAGCGCTGAAACTCGCACCCGTCACCCAGCTGCCCAAAACCCCCACCATGCTATCCCCTAGATCCACAGGTTAGTAAACGTATGTTTTTTATCGCTAATTCAGTGGTACTGGGAAAACTCAGCCTATAGTTTCTTTCGGAAATTGTAGGCGTCCGGGACCAGAAAGTATTTCAGAAAATTCACGGAATATAAAAATAGGTGTATAACATCACTTGTTTTTATTGTAGCAACAAATAACCCTTTTATCATATTCTAGGTTCATGTATCTTTATGTCAGTGCACAAATATGGCTTATTTTTTCAATTAGCAACTTCACATTTTTTTTTAGTTTCTTATTTTGTAACTTCTTAATTTACAGAAATTCAGGTCTGTCCCTGCATAATTATTCAAAATTATCAACACTACTCCATATCAAAATGGCAGGTATTAGAGTTGTAAATAAATCGAAAAACAATTTTTACTGCTTAATCTGATAAAATAATTGTATGTATTCTCTGCATGGAAATTGTAATGTGCNAATTACAGAGACCACTAAACGATTGTGTTTGTGCGCCGTTTGCCCGTGTGCGCATCTTCACCCTTTACAAACCAATTTCAGTTTTTCACAAATTCATCCTTTGCAAATGAAATTTATCCATTTGCAAATCAAATTCATCCTTTTCAAATTCTAATTCCAACCATTTACAAATCAAATTCATCCTTTTCTAAATCAAATTTCACCTTTTGCAAATCAAAATCAATTATTTACAGTCCACACTTTTGCAAATTATTTATTTATAAATTAAGTTCATTTTATAAATCACACTAACCTTTTAGCAAATCAAATTCAACTATTTACAAATCAAGTTCATCCATTTGCAAATCAAATTCAACCATAATCAAATTCACCGTTTTGCAAATCAAATTCAACTTTTTAAAAAACCCTTTACAAACCAATTTCAGTTTTTCACAAATTCATCCTTTGCAAATGAAATTTATCCATTTGCAAATCAAATTCATCCTTTTCAAATTCTACCATTTATAAATCAAATCCAAGGTTTTACTGCAAATCCAATTCAACCACAATCAAATTCACTGTTTTGCAAATCAAATTCAACTTTTTAAAAAACGAATTTAACCTTTTACAAACCAATTTTGTTGGAAATTAAATTCAGACATTTATCAATCAAATTCAGTGTTTCACAAATTCATCCATTGCAAATGAAATTTATCCATCTGCAAATTAAATTCCAACTATTTACAAATCAAATTCATCCTTTTCAAATTCTACCATTTATAAATCAAATCAAATCAATCAAATTTTACAGACCCAAATTCCCCTCTTGAATATCAAAATTCAACCATTTACAAATTGTGTACACTCTTACAAATAAATCATTCAACTTTAAAAATCCAATTTACAAATCAATTTCAACCTTTTGCAACTCAAATTTAACTTTTTACAAGTTATTTTCTGAGTATGTATGTTACTTCCTTACAAATATTGCAAATATGTCAATCTATTTCTATTAACATTAACACAAACAAAATTGAAACGTTAACATTCAGGCTTTTAATATGTAAAAGGTTGAGTTTGATTTGCTAACAGGTTTTTTGGAAAAACTTCGATTTAGAGTGCAAAACTGGTACCAACATACTAAATTAATGTTTTATTTCCAAGACAAATTAATTTTTAAATTTTGCTCATTACTTTCAGGCAATGTGTCAGTAGCGGGAATTAAAGGCCAGAAAGACAACGTTCTCTCGAGCCCCCCCGCAGCTGCTACCAGCCCTAGGATAACGAATCCGAGGCCTCCTAGTCCTGTCCACGTGCCCCCACCGGCATCACCTCCCCCAAGACCGCCTAGTCTCAGCTCCAATTCCAGCGATAGTGACATAACACCACCAAGTCCGTCTTTGGAGGAACGCATTCGATCCTTGGATGAGAAGTACGAGAAATGGTCGGGATCGCGGGCCCTCAGTGCTGCCGGTGGGGATGCTTTGGCCATGCTCGATGCCAACCTCGAGAAATTCAGATTACGTCACAAGCTCCTAGATCTAGATTTGAAGGAGGTCCAACCCTCGGAAATCGTTAAATCTGTGATGGCGAAACGGTCAGTGTTTGACGAGGACCTGAAGAGGTTGGAGAACGTAGGGGAGAAGTACGAGCCCAAAGAGTTTAATTTGTTCCCTAGGGCCGCCACGACAGCCCAAACTTCAGTACCTGCAACACCTTTGTCGGCGCCGCCAGCGCTGAAACTCGCACCCGTCACCCAGCTGCCCAAAACCCCCACCATGCTATCCCCTAGATCCACAGGTTAGTAAACGTATGTTTTTTATCGCTAATTCAGTGGTACTGGGAAAACTCAGCCTATAGTTTCTTTCGGAAATTGTAGGCGTCCGGGACCAGAAAGTATTTCAGAAAATTCACGGAATATAAAAATAGGTGTATAACATCACTTGTTTTTATTGTAGCAACAAATAACCCTTTTATCATATTCTAGGTTCATGTATCTTTATGTCAGTGCACAAATATGGCTTATTTTTTCAATTAGCAACTTCACATTTTTTTTTAGTTTCTTATTTTGTAACTTCTTAATTTACAGAAATTCAGGTCTGTCCCTACATAATTATTCAAAATTATCAACACTTATCATACACTTATCATATCAAAATGGCAGGTATTAGAGTTGTAAATAAATCGAAAAACAATTTTTACTGCTTAATCTGATAAAATAATTGTATGTATTCTCTGCATGGAAATTGTAATGTGCTGTTCATTTCGCTTATTGTTCCAACAACCTGTTTAGATTGTGGGCACGCACTTGGAAAGTTCTATTGTTACAAGCACATACTTATCACCAAACAAGGTGATATTCTGGTTTGCTAATACTAATACTAATACCATTATAAATAATTTTGTTTTAAGGTAAACACAAAAATGTAAACTATTGACAAAAACTACTTTGCTTTCATGAAGTGTATAGTATAGTTTTTCCGAAGTCAGTTGAACATGCATGAAAACGCCTAGCAATAAAATTTAATAGGCATCCCTAAAAAAGTTTTCTGCTAAAAGTAAAAAATAATATTAATTTATATATAATGTGTAGAAAATTTCTATTATATATTCATTTGGCCAACAACATATTTTAATTATTTATGTTGATGGCAAAAATTGGTTGTGAAGTATCAAAAAACATTTACATTTTCATTAAAATATATTACTGCACTGCACTGCTAGGCAATTTGACAACAACTGAAATTTATGGCTGGTCGCCCAGTACGATTGTGTTTGTGCGCCGTTTGCCCGAGTGCGCATCTTCAACTGGGCGTATACACTTCTACCACCTCCACGTTTAGTTCATCCAGACCTGTATATGGGTATGGCTAAATAAATATGGGAACAAGTTTTTCAAATATTTCAATGCCGAGTTGCTGCGTAGCAACCGAACCTGGTACATACTGCTTAGCTCTTTGGTCTTCAATTGAGATCGGAAAGACTATACAAACTTTAACAAGATTGCTTTTAAAACAGAACAGAAACAAGAAACAACAAAAAACAGAAACTTTAGAAACTATTCTTGTAAGTTGAATTACCCCAAAAATTTTTAACTCATATTTTCCGGACACCCTGTATATTACCACACCAAGATCCTTTATTTCATTGACCCATTTATGATGTATCTTATATGATGGGGTGTTTGCCACCTTTTTATTTTTTCAAGAAATCATATAACTGACAATTAAAAAAATTTAAAAGTGGAACGAAGGTTATTTGGTAATAAAGGAAGAGGAGTCACATAATAGAAAGTTATATGTAATAGCGAATTTCTTATATAGTTCACATTGACAAAACACTTCTCATTTTTTTACATAAACGCCCTATTGTAAAAAAGAAATTCACTTAAAACTAAAAAAACTAAACTAATATTCGGTTTATTTCAGGAACCAGCATACCCGCTGCGAAAGGTCTTCAGTATCCTTTTCCCACTCACCCGCCGGTTCTCATGTCACCAGTCCCGTCGCATACGCAAACTCCACCGACGCCCACGACGTCAACATCTCTTCCCGCACCGACGGCTACAAGTACAACAACAACACGAAGCACCAGCCATGGTGAAAATAGACTGAAACCGTGCGCCGGTGTTTCTAGTGATATAAGGACAACTAGCAAAGTGAATGTAAATAGAAGTACTGTAGTGTCTTCTTTAGCGCCGATTAAAAGTAGTGAAAAGACCAATATCAACATTCCTAATTCCGGTGACAGCGCGACATCTAGTGCTAGTTTATCATCGGAGAAACATAACAAATCCGTGCGGGAGGTTAAATCTAGTGATAAAACTAGTGAAAAGGTATTGTGTCGGAGGGATTCTAATAGTAATTCGCCTCGCGCAGACGTTAAAACTAGAAGAAACAGTGATACTAGTGCCCGAAGAATAGAGGATAGCGAGAAATTCACCGATTCAGATAGTAGTCATAAAGAGAGAATGAATAACGACGAAGAGAAAAAGGACCGTCTTGAGAAAGCTAGGCTTGAAAACGAGAAGTTAGAGAGAGAAAAGCTTGAGAAAGAGAGAATCGAAAAGGAGAGAATGGAGAAAGAAAAACAGGAGAGGGAACGCATCGAAAAAGAAAAACTAGAAAAGGAAAGGTTGGAGAGGGAGAGTGAATTAGAAAAACAACGATTAGAAAAAGAAAGGCTAGAAAAAGAACGAATAGAAAAAGAAAAGCAAGAGAAAGAACGCTTAGAGAAAGAAAAGGCAGAAAAGGAAAGGGAGCGAGCTGAGAGACTACGTCAAGAAAGGGAGCGTGCAGACAAAGAACGTCTAGAGCGTGAACGAATCGAAAAAGAGAGGCAGCAAGAACATGAAAGATTAGAGAAAGAAAGAAAAGCCCGTGAAAGAAAAGAACGAGAAGAACGCGAACGAAAAGAAAAAGAAGAAAGAGAGAGGCGAGAACGAGAAGAACAACAAGAAAGGGAACGATTAGAAATGCTGGAGAAAGAAAAGAAAGAACGTGAGAGGAAAGAAAAAGAGGAAAGGGAGAAAAGGGAGCGTGAGGAGATGGAGAGAAGGCAAAGAGAAGATTGGGAGAGGAAAGAAAGGGAGGAACGAGAGAGAAAAGATCGGGAGGAGAAAGAATTGCGAGAGCAAGAAGAAAAACTGGCGCGAGAGAGGTTGGAAAGAGAACGTGCTGAAAAGGACAAACTCGAAAGAGACCGGAAGAGGGAAGAAGAACGGTCACGGCATAAAGAAGACAATCATGATAAAAGGAAAGACGACCATAAAAATCGAGAAAATCACAGTGAGCTTAAACACAGAGAAAACAGTTTAGAAAAACACATATACGACAGCAAAAACACCAAAGAATCTAGTAGAGACGAAAAATGTTCTAGGGATAATCATGACCTATTTAGGCGTGACTCGCACGACTCACGCAGTAGTAATGAAAAATCTAGACACCACATAGAGAGAGATGCTGAGAGAAGGAAAGAGAGCATAAAAGAAAATCGTGATAACAACATACACGATAAACATAAAAGTTTCAATGACTTAAAAGACGTCAATAACCGCAATGTTGTTGAAAGCCGTCACATGTCCATAGACTTGGATAAAAACAGAACTTACGACAACATCAAACAAGATCCAAATAAGAGAAAGGAGAGAAACAATAGTTTGCCTGCTAGTATTGGTTCCAAACGAAGACTGAGTTCTCACGACAGTTTGGATAGCATCGACGAGAGCAAGAGAATAAAATTAGTCCACGATCATAAAAAACTGTCCGAAAGACGGGATTCCAAGGACAGTACTAGATCAGAAGACAGAGGAAAAAGCAGTAAACATAAAAATAATATAATTAAACCTCATGACAAACATGGAACGAAAGACGTGGATGAAAAACGGAAAGAAAGAGACAAAGAAAGAGAGGAGCGTCATAAGAAGCATAAATTGGAAAAACAAAAATCAAAAAGTAAAAGTCGAGAAAAAGAATCCCGGGAATCACCTACTACACCAAAAAGCCCTCTCACAGATAAAGATTTTTTGGCAAGACTAGATTTAAAGTCAAATGAAGAATCAGATAAACGCACAGATGTCAAGGAAAACAAAGAAAGTAAAGAAAAACGCAAGGAGGTATCTACATTTAGTGCCCATGAGGACAAAGATCGATCGTCTCATGAGGACAGGTCAAAAAAACAAGAAAAGCTGTTTGAAAAACATCACAATGCAGAAAAACATTCAAAAATTCGTTCTGATATCGAAACAATTTCAAAAAGTAACGAGGAAAGAAAGAAACGTGACCGTATTAGAAAAATAACCAACAGTTCCGAGAGTGACTCTGATGAACCAAAAAAGCACTCGATATTTGACATCGTTGACGATGAACCTGCTTATATTTCTATGTACGACAAAGTTAAAGCCAGGAGCTGTAAAAACATGGCCAAACAAGAGGAAGAAAAGCGGCAAGAAAAGATAAAAGCTAAATTTAGTCAGTTAAAACAAAGTCGTGCAAAAAGGGAAGAAAAGAAACGGTCCACTTCCTGGGACGAAGACTCTGAATCTGAAGATAAAGACCCCAATGAAGTGAAAGTCAAACGTTGTCCAAAAATGCTCATCGACAGTTCAGATGACGAGAGCCGTGATAGAAAAATTAGGAAAAAGAAAGAAATATATTCCGATTCGGACTCTTCTGCGATTATGAAACAGATTAAACGTGAACAACTTGACACCAGTGAAGATGAGATTAAAAATAAGAACATCTTAAGAGGCTGCAAATCCCGAATTACTAGCGATACTTCCGAGGATGAGTACAACAAGAGAAAGCTCCAAAGTCATATCAAAACCGAAGTGTTCTCAGATACTGAAAACGCAAATATTCAAGGTTTTCTTGAGACAGAAGAAAAACCACAATTAACAAAAGTCAAAGATGAATTAGAAAGGTTAATTAAGAAAGAAAGAAGAAACAGCAAACATCAGGATTCGTCCTTGGAAATAAGCACACAGATTTTTGGTGATTCAACATCAACATTAAATGAGAAAATTGAAAAATTCAGTAATAGACATTCATTCATGGAAAATACTACAGATGATGAAATTACAGAGACCACTAAAAAGGAGAGGTCAGAAAGGAGGGAAAAGAAACATAAAAAGAAGCAGAAGAAACAAAAGCATTCCCTTAGCAGCGAAGACTCGTGCAAAGTCGAAAATGATTCAATACAAGGAGAAACTTCAGAACGATCTAAACACGAAAAAAAGAAAGATCATAGTAAGAAAGACAAGAGAAGAGACAAAACAAAAGAAGGTCGTGAAAAATCTAAAAAATCCAAAAGGAACAAATCCGAGTCAAAAAGTGAAAGTAAAAGAGAAGGCAAAATGGAAAACATCTTTGGATCTCTTTCAGAAGATTCTGAACATGGTACTAAAGAAGTTGAACAACAAAAATCTAGTGTATTTCATGAACGAGTTACCGAGGAAGAGAACGCGAACGTCTACAATAGTGAATCTGAAAGAGAGCTAGAGAAGGAGAAGACTAAAGAAAAAGAGGAAAGAGAACGTGAAAGAGAGGAGCATAAGAAACGTAAAGAAAAGAAACGCCGTGAAAAGGAACGCCGTCTCCAAGAGGCAGCCGCAGCAGCTGCCGCTGCTGCTGCAGCCGCTATCGAACAAACAAGTAACGAAAACAGTATGGATTATGCTGATATGGGTAAGCAGTTGGAAGCAAACATGCTAAAAGATGAAAGTTTAGACGCTTCAGAAGAAATCACCAAAAGCGAAGTAAACTCTGCTAATCCGGATAATCCTGAGGACCCTTTTCATTTCAATGAAGTCAGTGAAAAACATGAAATAAAGAGAGAGAAAGAAGAACGCAAAGAAGGAAAAGAAAAGAAAAAGAAGAGGAAAAAGAGTAAAGACGAGAAAACGAAACACCACCACCATCATCACCACCATGAAAAAAATAAAATTAAATCTCCCGAATTTAAGAAAGAGGTAACACCGCCTCAAGACATTAAAGTGGAAGTAGAAGAATCACAACCACAAAGTCAAAATCAAAGTTTACCCACTCTTCTTGATGAGAGTACTAGTCCTTCTAATAAGGCTCTTACCCCAGACTTTACCGTTTCTCCTTCGACTCGAGAAATTCATCCAGTTATTAGCCCTATTCCGAAAACACCAACAATTTCAAAAGAAAAGAAACGAGATAAATTCATACCAGGGTTCGGAGTAGAGATTGATGAAAAAATACACGAATCTGCTGTGAAATCTATTTCTGAATTTGAACCAGTCATCAAAAAAGAAGAAGTTGTCAAAGAAGAGGAAAATAAAGATGACAAAGATTCCCAAATATCCGAAGAAAAACCTCGAGTTGTCATTTCACAAGAAGAAACCGAAGATGCAGTGGCAGCATTGCTCGGTGAAAGTTTTGAAAATGGAAAGTTTGAGGAATGTTACAACGATGAAATTAACAGCACCACTGATCAAACAACCTCGCTCGTTGAAGAGAATAATGCCCAAGATGACGAAGAAATGCGACAGGCCGTTGAAAGCCTTAGCACTGCTGATTTAGATGTTAAGCCTGATACACCACAAAGCGAGCATGAGTTACAAATTGATACAGATACAGAAGAACAAGAAGAAGTTTCGTCAAGGTTTGAACCTAAAACGCCAGATTTACCCGACTTCTCTCAACCGCCAAAAACAACGGATATTGCAAAGTACATTCGAAACGAGGACAAAACCCCTTCTACTCAAATTGTTTTGAAGAATACACCAAATATCAGCAGCCCACCATCTTTGACTCCAATAAAACCACAAGTTTCTGCAGCTGTAGAAATCAGGAAATCGCTAGATTTGGAACAAAAGTCCCTCCCAATGTTACCAGAACAACAACAACGATCTGTAATTTCACAAACGTGGCCAATAGAAAAACAACCAGAACTCTCAAAACCTGAGCCTACGACAGTTATTAAAATTGAGAATGTTTTATCTCAACAAAAACTAAACAAAAGTATCACACCTCAGCCATTAAGGCAGTATCCAACCCCTCCAATGGTGAAGATATCTGAATCCGCTCCTTATCCTGCATTGAAACCAATTACACAGCCACCGGATCATATAAAACTTTCTCCCCTCTCAGAACAACCAACAAAAATCCAACATGCACCCGTCTTACAAACACCCACGAAATCTTTAGTTACGTCTCAATTGCACAATTTACCAGCTCGTTCTCCAGTGCAGGTTAACAAACCACCAACTTCCACACACGATCCTGGAATGTTGTCTCCGAAATCTACTCCTAATCTTGTTCATAACAGACTTCCAATAACACCCGTGATGGTATCCAAACCGCTGCCAGCTACAACCGTAATTCTGCAGCAGGCCAAGGTGGCTCACACTTTGGAACCACCGAAACTGGTTTCTACTTCTGACCCCAGAACACAAGAAAGACCTAGAACTGTTTTTCAAACGTCTGCTATTCAACAGGCGCAGTTTCCCAATTTCGCACAAAACCAGCCGAGGATGTTGATTCAAGGAAATATTCGGCAGTTACCGCCACAAGGTCTGCTGCTTCCTACGAGACAACTGCCTCAAAACACGTACGGTTATTTGGGTAACTTGGCTCACTCGCCATATATGCACGCCGCAGGGTTGAGCGAAAAGAACCAAAACGAACCTCTAAAAATTGGCCAACCGATGCCCTCGAGTTTAGTGAGTAGTCAGAGTACACTACCACAGCCTAGTATTATTATGCCTACTTCTAATATCCAACCTCATGTGTCTCAACCACAACCTCTAGCAATTTCTAAGGACCACACAATGAAACCTTCTCCAACAATATTAAGTCCAAAAGTCATAACAAGTACTCCTAGTCCGAAGTCGTTTATGCCGTCGTCGCCAAATCCAAGGTCATCTCCAATGCCTGCGACAAGTCCAAAACCTGTTATATCTACTTCGAGTCCTAGTGCGTCTACGGCTGTAGTAACTTCGGTTTCTTCATCTACTGATTCATCTAAATTGTCAAATACTATTGCTCCCGAAACTCCAAAAACTCCAGAAGTTATTGAAAATAATTTAGACAAAAAATTAAACAACATACATCCAAATGTCATACAGAAAGCTTCTACTGTTCCACCTATATCTAATCCAGTTACTGAATCAGCACCAAGTGAACCAGCTCATCCAGAAGTTAAGGAGATTAAGACGGAGCCTAATACAGAAGCACCAGTTAAGCTGGCTATTGAAAAGGTGACTGAAGAATTAAACATGTCTTTAGAAAAGGAATCTCCGGAACTTAAAGAAAAGGAAATCAAAACAGAAGTTCCAACTACGGACGCATCAGAACCCATAGAAAAACCGAAGGAAGTTAAACTAGAGATCAAAGATGAATGTAAAAAAGATGTAGCAGTGGAGAAACCTACAGTCGAACCAGATAATACCACGACTGTTATTAAAGAAATCGAAAAGTTTGACGAGGAGAAAGCCGACACAGAAAGTATCGTTTCTGATATCAGCAAAGAAAGATCTAGCGCAGACATTCTGACTAAAGAAGATCCACTTGATACGAAAGAGGATAGCGATTATTGGTCAGCAAAGGAAGTAAACATTGACTCGGTTATCAAGACGCTATGTTCAGCTGATGAACTCTCAGATCATAGCAGTGAAAATGGCAAGGATGACTGGTTTGACGACAACAAAACCAATGAATGTTCGAAAACTGTCATTGGCGACAAAGAACAGTCTACACCTGAAAGTAAACCAATTGAGCCGGTTGAAAATAAGAACGACGAACCTGAAATCCATGATGAAGGAGTTGAACCGGAAGAAGAACAAAAGGGGGTGGTAAATCTCCGTAGCGGTAATCGTGGTCGTGGTGGTAGAGGAAGAGGTCGCGGTAAAGCTAGAGGTGCTAACGTTGACCGTAGTGGGATTCAGACTCGTCGTGGTAAAATTAATAAAGAACAACCAGTATCAACTTTGTCTCCGACTAAAAGAGGTCGTGGTGGAAGACCGCGAACTGAACGAAAAACAAGTAAATCTGAAACGGATTCTGCCCCGGCAGATGTCTATGAATTTCGGGACGAGTCTGATGACAACAAGGAACAGCGCCCTCGGTTGATTTTGACAATCAAATCTCCAGCTGTGTCCAGTGCCAGCAACGCCCAAACAACTGCGATTGTGAAAGAAGTTACTAAAGATGGCGCTAAAGAAATTGGTAAAGAACAACCTAAGGAAATTCCTTCCCATCCGACTGTAGAAACTAAAGAAGAGTTTGCTTCACCAGTGGCAACCAACACCAGAAAGTCACGACGTCTTCAAGAAAAAGATAACTCACGTAATACTGTGGATGATACGATTGAAGATGTTGTGAAAAATACCATCCAGACACGTGCCGCAGCTAATCAAAGAAGATCCACACGTCAGGCGGTTCCTAAACAACAGCAACAACCATTACCGCAGCCTGAGACCCCAAGAAAATCTCCTAGAGGACGAAAACCTCGTAGAGGATCTGAAGCTACAGAAAATTCGTCCTCTGAAGAAACCTTCAAAGAAGAATCCAAGTCTATACCTTCTCCTGCTAAGGAACCTGAAAAGGCGAAAGAAGAAGAAAAAGAAACTCAAAAACAGCTGGACACGCTCAAGGAGAAACCACATGAGAGTTTGAAGGCAGCCATGTTGCGTCGCATCAAAGTGGAAATGGCCAGTACGAATCAACACGAACCAACTAACTTAATCGATCCAGTGACTGGAGAACTTATACCGATGAGGGAGTGCGAGGAAGGAAAATATATTCCCCTGCCCGATAGTGCAACTGCCGAGCAGAGAATTGCAGCAAATGCAAAAGTAGGTCAGCCTCAAGCGAAACCAGCTGAAGTCATTAAATCCCAACCTACCGTTATAGCCCAGCCTCAACAGGCTACAATGGTGCAGTCACCAAAGCCCCAAAGTTTCAAAGCTCACGTGTTGTCTTCGCAAGCCGCTCAAGCGGCGGTTAGTCAACAACCAAGCCCGATTCAAACGAAACCTTCATCTGTACATCCTACTTTACCGCCCCAGCCGATTGTAGTAAACAAAACAACTTCTCAGGTGAATGTTTCTAAGTCATCTCCAGTCATAGTCTCTAAAAATGTTCCTCCAGTATTGGTAACTAAAACTGTCACTCCAGTGGTCGTTACCAAGGCTGTAACTCCGATAGTTATTTCAAAATCTAGCACACCGGTGGTTATTTCAAAGCCCGTGACCCCCATAAACCAACATCTCAACGTTAATACTTCTTTACCGATGGGAGTCGTTTCATCGGCTCACTTATCGCCGAGACCAAACGTGCCTTTAACTACTTCCAAAGCGGTTCCTAAACAACTGGTCAAACCACCAGTACTGTCACCAGTATTATCACTATCGGCACAACAGAAGCAACAGATGTTACAAGTGAGCAAAGCACAGCTAAATAAAGGCCACATGGTGACGCCAATGACTACCAGTCAGGCCCAAATGGTGAACACCCAGATGGCGCACATGAAGCACCAGTCCGTTATGAAACAACAAGTCATTATGGGTAAAGGTCCTATCTCTAAGCCGGCCCATTCACTACACCAACAGCAGTTGCTTAGCGGAGCTGTGCCTAGCCCTCCACTGGGCAAGTCTCAGTCTCCCCTAAGCAATCCGTCAAGAATTATCCAAGGACCTTCGCCGGGTGCCAAAGGAGTCATGGAACCTCCGAAGGTAGACGTTTCTATGGGCAATGTTATGCTGGGACAGAGGCCGAAGCTGTCGCCGCAGGGTCCACAGCAGCGGTTGCTTCAAAGTGCCATACCAGTCCCGGGATACGAAGCCAGTTTGGTAAGATAATTTGTATTTATTTAAATATCTTTGCATTGGGGTAATTTCCTTCAACAATTAATTAGTTAATCAGTAATTTTTTTCTTATACTCGTAATTTGAAATTTTGTTTATTTTTACTCATATGTTCTACTATATCTCTCGTATTTTTACTTTATTATAATGGTATTAAGCTATTTTAATTTTTTTCTAAAGCATCTTGTGAAATGAAGTCAAACAATGTTCTACGAGTAATCTAGATATGCAAAAGATTTCTAACCCCACAGACAAGATTCCTTACTGTTGATATTGCGAAAAGCAACTATGTGATTTCATTATTTAACAATTTCAATATCAGATATGTGTTTTTGTAGTAATTATATTTATACTATCTATACAGGGTGTAACATTAAGTGGGGGTCAGTTTTTCAGGGGTAATAGTATGTATTTCCCTGAATGTGAATCGTAAAATTATTTTCTTTTTTTAGTCAAATAAATTGTTTTGTACTCTTACTTATTTTTCATGTAAAGTTATATTTAGTACTATGTCCGCCATCTATCGGCAATCAGAGAAACCGTGTTTTGCCGCACCGGCGTACAAGGCGACACGCCACGAGTGTGGGCAGATTAGACGAGATGATTAATGGCGACGCTTTGTCTAGTACGTATGCCTGTAAACAAATTGGTGTAATTTCCACAGTAAAGCATTATATTTGTTAAAAGACTATAGTTAATACAGTCCACTATCCTGAGCACATCATATTGGTTCATCGACCCGCATGAATTAGTGTTTGTGAAGTACAAGTCAAGTGTTTTTTATTCGGCAAGCCTCGCAGAAAAAAGACTAGGCACGTGGGGAACGTGTGGTTGGTTGACGACGAGCTCCAGCACAGCGAATCCACAGGTGACAAGTATCAGAAACCCTAGGAGCAGACTGCATTCCGTGAGTCCATTCCAATTTCTTCTTTACATTGTACTTGAATTTAAAATTGCTATTATCCGACGTGATAAATAAATAAAAAAAAATGACTGAGTTACGGCAACTGAAATTTAAAAGAGGTCAGACTAAAGGTAGTTTGACACGGTTGCAGACTTTTTTTGAATCATTAAATTTACATAGTCTCGACGAAGATACTATTGTTAAATTGAAATTAAGATTGCAAAGACTAGAACCAGTTTTCGACGAGTTTTCTAATTTACAATCAGAAATAGAGTATAAATTAGATATAGATGAAGCTTCTGATACAGAAAAAGACAAGGAAATAGTAGAAAGAGAAAATTTTGAAGCTAGTTATTTTGATTTAGTAACAAAGATATCGGGTATAATTACTAAGTTTGAAAAAAGTAAATTAAATTCTTTAACGACGAATGTTACAGACTCGGTTATAGCTAATAGTAACAATGGACATTCATCTCCATTTTCTATGAGTGCAAAATTGCCTATTTTGAAACTACCTAGTTTTTCAGGTGTTTTAGACAAGTGGCTCGAATTTCGAGATGTTTTTATATCTTTAGTTGAAAACAATGCATCCTTGGATGAGATTCAAAAGTTTTACTATTTAAAGTCATGTCTCGAGGGAGAAGCAGCTCAGCTGATTGAATCTATTTCAGTTACCGCTGAAAATTATTCTGTGGCTTGGTTAACATTGACAGAACGGTATGAAAATAAACGACTGATTGTTTTTAATTACCTTCAAACATTGTTTGATTTCCCTGTGTTGACGAAAGAAAATAGTGTTCAACTTCGTAACATGTTTGATGTTTTTAGTAAGAATTTGAGAGTTCTAAAAAATTTAGGGCAGCCTACGGAAAAGTGGGACATTATTATAGTACATTTATTGGTATCTAAATTTGACAATAGGACGAGAAGAGACTGGGAATGTTTTAAGATTACCGGAGACTTACCTACATTTGATGAAATTAAATTATTTCTTAAGGAAAAATGTGAAATGCTTGAAAAACTTGATCGTTCTAAAACAAACAATATGACAAATAAATCTGAATTAAATGTTAAATTTCAGACAAAGACTAATGTAAAACCACATTTTAATAACACTTATCAATCTTTAACCAGTAGTCAAAATTCAAAGTTTTCGTGTTATTTTTGTAAAAAGGATCATTCTATTTTTAAATGCGAATCATTTGTTAAATTAAACGTTAGTGAACGTGACCAGGAAGTTAGGAAACGTAAACTCTGTTTAAATTGCCTTAATCCTAATCACGCAGTGCAAGACTGTGGAAAATCGCCCTGTAGAGTGTGTAATAAGAAACATAATACGCTTTTACACAGAGATTCAGAGTTTGGGAGAACTGACAGGCAAACGGTTGCCAATCCGACTTCACATGTTACGCTCGCGCAAGACGACGACGTCGAGGTATGCGAGACCGGCATATCAACAAAAAATGACTATTCGACAGTAAACGCGCTTACGGCTGGCGGCGGAAACTGCAATAATAAGTCGAAAATGACATACTGTTTATTATCCACAGCAGTTGTAAATGTTATGGATAAAAAGGAAAATTTATTATCGGCTAGAATACTATTAGACCCGGGCTCTCAAAGCAATTTTGTGACCGAAGCTTTCGCGAATAAATTAGGTTTTAATAAGACACGTGTTAATTATTCAATATCTGGCGTTGGAAATAATGACTCATTATTAGCTAATTATAAAATAACTTTTACAGTTAGTTCACGTATCTGTAAATATTCCAAAGAGTCTTCTTTTTTGACGTTACCAAAAATTACACAACCAATGCCTAGTTGTTCTTTTGAGGCTAAAGATTTAAAAATACCTACGGGAGTTGCATTGGCAGATCCTAATTTTAATGAAAAGTCAGACATTGACATTTTATTAGGAGTAGGCCTTTTCTATGACTTATTATTACCAAACCAATTAAAACTACAAAATGGCTTAGTTATGCAGAATACTCTGTTAGGATGGGTATTAGGCGGTGAATTAAATTATTCAATTGGCAATAAATCACTAAAAACAGTTTCGTGCCATTGTATTGACACAGCGGCTGAAAGTCTCGAGAAATTTTGGCGTATAGAAGAGTGTGAAGACATTCCGAAAATTGATAATTTTTGCGAACAACATTTTGTAAAAAATACTGAGAGAGATTTTACTACCGGACGTTTTGTGGTAAAAATACCTTTTGACAAGGCTGAAGATCGGTTATGTGATTCGAAAGACGTGGCGCTTCGAAGATTTTATTTATTAGAGAAAAAATTAGGAAAAAATACAGATCTTAAAGAACAATATTCACGATTTATGTCAGAATATGAAAGTCTAGGCCATATGAGAAAACTCTCAGATAATATAGAAAACCTTAGTGACAGTGGGGCATATTATATACCACACCATGCTGTACTAAAAGAATCCAGTTTGACAACGAAACTTCGCGTAGTTTTTGACGCGTCCGCGAAGAAAGACAGTGGCGTATCACTGAATGATATGCATAAAGCTGGCCCGACAGTACAAAGCGAACTTTTTGATATTCTTTTAAGATTTCGGCAATATTCTTTTGTGATAAATGCGGATGTAACGAAGATGTACCGACAGATTCTTTTAAGTCCCGATCATACGCGTTTTCATAGAATATTTTGGCGTTCTGAGACATGTGACGAGTTGAACTGCTTTGAACTACTAACTGTAACGTATGGGGTTGCTGCCTCACCTTTTTTAGCTACAAGATGTTTACTTGAATTGGCAATTATTTATAAGGATAAATACCCTTTGGCATGTGACGCCATCAAGGATAGTTTTTATGTTGACGACCTATTAGTAGGTTCTAACTCAGAAACGGAGATTTTACAATTACAAAGGGATATTACTATTATATTGGCTACGGCAGGGTTTGAACTCAGGAAATGGTTATCAAATAGACCAGACATCTGTGAGAAATTTACAATTAATCCTAACTTAGAAAGTAACATACTTCGACTTGGAGAGAATGAGTCATGTAAAACACTAGGCATCCAATGGGACGCAAATTCTGATACGATTCAATATTGTATAAGAGATTTTAACTATGATCAAGTTATGACGAAACGAGTTATTTTGTCAATGATTGGATGTATTTATGATCCTCTAGGTATTCTTGGTCCTGTCATAATGACAGCAAAAATAATTTTACAACTATTGTGGCGCGAAAAGGTTTCGTGGGATCAACCTGTATCACATTCGCTTTCAAAATTATGGATAGATTTTTTGAACGATTTAAAGGTTTTACGACATATTAAAATAAATCGACATGTTTTAAATCCTTCTGCATATCGGTTTGAACTTCATATATTTGTAGATGCATCCGAAAAAGGATATGGTGCAGCTGCTTATATCAGAAGTCATGCAGTTGACAATTATTTTTGTAATTTGCTTTGTGCAAAAAGCAAGGTTGCTCCAATAAAACAAATCACACTACCGCGATTGGAATTATGCGCAGCGGTTTTAGGTGCAAAATTATATAACCGCGTAAAACGTTCATTGAAATTAACTTTTGAAAAATGTTTTTTCTGGACAGATTCATTAATTACATATCATTGGATAAATGGAAGTCCTGACAAGTGGAAAACTTTCATTGCGAATAGGGTTAGTGTCATACAAACGTTGACAGATTGTCAAGACTGGCATCATGTCGTCTCTAAGGACAATCCAGCTGACTATATTTCTCGTGGTACATCTGCTGCTAACTTATTGACAAACACATTATGGTGGAAGGGGCCTTCTTGGCTTGAAAATGATATATCAGAATGGCCTTCTGATACGGTATCGCTAGATAACTCGACTATTCCGGAACGGCGTGTTACGGTAACACTATCAGTATTTCAAGACTTCGATCTTTTTTCTAAAATTTCAAGTTTAAACAAGTTGAAACGTATAACTGCTTATGTTAATCGGTTTATTTTTAATATTAAAAATTCCAAGATAAAACGACTAGGGGAATTGAGTATTACTGAATTAGACGAAGCGGAAATCATGTTATTAAAAATTGCACAGTTACAATCTTTTAGTGATGATTACAAATGTCTCAAAATGACTGGTAGCGTTCCAAATTCAAGTAACATTTTAAGGTTAAAACCATTTTTACATTCTGACGGTCTAATACGAGTAGGTGGTCGCTTATCCGAAGCTGCTATTCCGTATGACAAGAAACATCAAATTGTTTTACATAACAAACATCCACTTACTACGACTATTTTACTTTTCGAGCATAAAAGGTTGCTGCACTGCGGACCACAACAGCTATTATATTCTATAAGAGAGCGTTATTGGCCAATTTGCGGGCGAAATTTATGTCGATTATTAGTAAATAAATGTATTATCTGTTTTAAGGTAAATCCTAAATTTAGCGAGATTTCAATGGGAAACCTACCTTCTGAACGTATAAGTCAATGTTTTCCTTTCGTGAACACTGGTTATGATTATGCCGGTCCTTTCATGTTAAAGGATAGAAAAACTAGAAAACCAGCGTTAACCAAGGCATGGATTTGCATTTTTATATGTATGTCTACCAAGGCTGTACATTTGGACTTGGTAACAAGTTTGACTAGCGCAGCATTTTTAGCTTGTCTAAAGAGATTTATAGCGCGACGGGGGAAACCCAATTGTATTTTTTCTGATAATGGTACAACATTTGTAGGTGCTAATTCAGAACTTTTGAATTTCATCAAGGAACATTCAAATACTATTGAAAGTTTTATGGCTAACGAAAGTATTCAATGGAAATTCATACCGGCTAAATCCCCTAATTTTGGCGGATTGTGGGAGGCAGGTGTAAAACGTTTTAAGTATCACCTCAAACGTATAATTGGTTCAGCTTTTTTGCATTTCGAAGATTTCTTTACGATCTTAAATCAAATTGAAGCAATTTTGAATTCAAGGCCATTAGGTCCTATGTCTTCTAGTCCCGACGACTATACTCCTCTGACTCCTGGACACTTCCTAATAGGAAGACCGTTGACTTCCTTACCTGACTCCGACCTTACTGCAGTTCCGATAAATCGATTAAGTCACTATCAACAACTGCAACAAATCTTGCAACATTTCTGGCAACGCTGGAGCTGTGAATATATCACAGAGCTTCAATCTAGGCTTAAATGGCACCAAAACTCAACCAACTTATTAACCATTGGCAGTTTGGTTCTTGTTAAGGACGACCAGGTTCCACCTCTTCGTTGGAAAACCGCCCGTGTGAAGCAACTTCACCCTGGCAAGGACAACATCACCAGAGTAGTGACTGTCCAGTTCAGTGATGGCAGTGTTGTGAAACGCTCAGCGCGAAATTTGTGTATTTTACCAATTTAAGCGTGCCCATATGTGGAAGTTAATATTGACTTTGATTAGTATTTAGTTTAACTATTGATATATATTTTTTATTTGTTGAAATGTCACATTCCAAGGCTGGCGGCATGTTTTGTACTCTTACTTATTTTTCATGTAAAGTTATATTTAGTACTATGTCCGCCATCTATCGGCAATCGGAGAAACCGTGTTTTGCCGCACCGGCGTACAAGGCGACACGCCACGAGTGTGGGCAGATTAGACGAGATGATTAATGGCGACGCTTTGTCTAGTACGTATGCCTGTAAACAAATTGGTGTAATTTCCACAATAAAGCATTATATTTGTTAAAAGACTATAGTTAATACAGTCCACTATCCTGAGCACATCATAAATAGTCAAATTATAATTAGTTTTTGATACTACATTTTGATTCTTGTAACCTAGGAACCCAGAATTTGCATATTAATGCTGTATCAGCGTGTTGTGCGACCTACATTACATGGAGAAATAATTTATTAAAACATATTGTTTTTGTATAACTTAGCGACTTGTTATTTTAAAGTTACTATATTTTTTTGATATCACTGTGGTCGAAGCCCCGAACACAAAAAAAAACATTCCCTTATTTCTAAAATATATAATTTTTTACATGCTATATTAAATATTAACTATTAGACAGTGAAACTAATGGAAAATAATTTAGTGAAAACTAATTGCTTTAATATTACTACGTGTTATTTTAAAGTCGCCATATTTTTTTGATGTTAATGCGGATGAAGCCCCAAACGAAAAAATTATTTTTAAGAAATTAAAAATATTCACGTTTTATTAAGTGTTAACCAATATTGTAAATAAAACTAATTTATGTTTAAAATAATTATTTTTTCTGTTTTAAAAAAAGAACAAAAAAAATAAGTAAATAAAAATACTATTTTGATAATATGAAATATATTTTTTAAATCGTTTAAAGTTTTTTAAATCGTTTAAAGTTTTTACAATCTGTTACAATTTTTTTACTCACAATGGGCGGTGTGGTTTGCTTTTTAATAATATTTTCTTTAAATTATGAGATTTGACAATAATGCATAACCCAGTTCCCAACTGTGCATGCACTGCGTCTAACAGGCGCCGTTGTTTGAGGTCACACTAGCTTGTCCAGCAACGGGGTATGAAAATTACTAAAAAAAGATTAAAAAGAAAATGAAGTTTTGACAACGAAATCTGAAAAAAATAAACTATTGATACGAGTTTCTAAAGGTCAAAGGTAGCCTCTATAGAAATATCACCCCCACTCAAAGTTAGACCCTGTATATGTACAGTCGGCACCACTCAAATGTGAACGGGAATATTGTACCGTGTAATTTAAACTTCAAATCATAGTCGTCGTAAAATTCAATAGTTGTCAAATATATATGTCACTTAGAACAAACATAATAAAATGTGAACAAGTAACGTGAAATATGCCGAAGCATTTAACTGAGGCGCAAAGAGCAAAAGGACTATAACTAAATTAGAAGATAATTGGTCTTTGAGTGAAGTGGCTGCTGATTTAAATGAGAGTAAGAGTTGTATATTTTATATTAAACAAGAACATCTGGTAAGAAGAACAAAAATTACAAATACCTATCAGACAAGGTGTCGGGAAGGTTTCCAGTGACGCGGAAGACAATATCTTTGTCCATCAGAATACCCTCTCTGTGTTACGTCACTACAAAAAGTTTGATTTACCACGATAAAATCCAGATGAAATTTCCATAACAACTAAAATCCGTTCACATTTGGGTGGCGCCAACTGTACTATACAGGGTGTGTCCTTTAACACTCCCGCTGCTAATATCTCCGAAATGAAGAAATTTATTTTAATTCCAGAAATTGGGGTTATTAGGTTCCCCGAATAGCTTCAAATTGTAGTTAGAACTCTTAGTTCAAATCTTTCTGTATAGATGGCGTGGCAATACTAAACAATTTTTTGTTCCCTGGAATGTGGAAATGCAGTCCATCTGAAAGATCGTTAAATGTTGAATAACTTTTTGTAATATAAAGTTTTTCCTTATATTTACTTGTTTTCAAGATATGTCGACTATTTTACTTAAATCACACCGAGACAAAATATTCTTTTAAAATATTGTTATAATCTCATCACATACTAATTAACAAACAATAAATTATTAAAAAAAAAATACGACGTGTTATTTTAAAGTCGCCATATATCTTATAAGGGACAGAGACGAAGCGTATTTTATCAAATGTTATTAAAAAATGCAGTCATGGGTGGTTCATGTTATTTCTTTAAAATAAAACATGTATGGCAGATGACACATATTAGTTTTCCAATAATTATAGTTTTATCAGTTTGTGTCTTTCAATTTAACTATAGGTACTTGTAATAAGATTTACCATTGTACAATTTTTTTTTCTGTAGTTGATCTTTTGTTTTTTTATAATTTATTGTTTGTTAGTTAGTATGTGGTTTGAATAAAGTCATTATATCAATATTTTAAAAGAATATTTTGTCTCGGTATGATTTAGATAAAATAATAGATTTTCCGTTACATCATACAGGTACATTGCATATTGAAGTCGACATGTTTCGAAAACAAGTAAATATTGGGAAAAACTTTATATTACAAAAATTACTCAAAATTACTCAAAAAAGGGCAGCATTTCCATGTTTCAGGGATCAAAAAATTTTTTAGTATCGCCACGCCATCTATACAGAATGATTTGAACTAACAGTTCTAACTACAATTTGAAGCTATTCGAGGGACCTAACAACCCTAGTTTCCAGAACTAAAATAAATTTATTCATTTCGGAGATATTGGCAGTGGGAGTATTAAATGGTACCCTGTACATTGCTATCATTCAATGTTAGTTCGGGCATGTAGAGTGGTAGTTTTCTGCAATATCAACAGTTAGGAATCTTGTCTTTTGGCTTGGACATCTTCTGCATACCTAGTGACTTCACTTGATAGGATTTGCTTAGGAAAAAATGTTTTCAATTTACTTGAAGTTGAAATTTTATTTTACGTGATGACGTCACTAAGGAAAAAATTAGGGAAATCACTAACTGTTAATGACTTCCAATGATTCTATGTCTTCTGCTAGAAGCAGCTGCGTTTTTTTCAGTAATACATTGGCTTTATAAAGAACAGTGGTGTTGCAGGCAGTATTTAATTGGTGCTCACGTTTAACGGCGTGTGTTAGAATTAATGTTTGGACTTTATATGTTCATTATATATTTTATATACTTTCCTAGAAAATGTTTTATACTTTTAACTATTATCTTTTTTAATTTAATTCAATTAAAATCTAAACGCTAAAGTATTGTCATATTAGTCAAATATGAAGTGTGATATGTTAAATTGCTATTTACGGAAAAAATGGCATGAATTAAACTTATATTGTCAGATTCGGAGATTTGTTACAAATTAGATGATTGATCATTAATTTATACATTTAAGTTTAACATATCAGTTAAAATCATATTTGGAAACTAGAAAATTTATATTTTATGGGTTAGACGATTTTGCCAAAACCACTTTTTTAAATCTAGAAGCCAGTATTTACTATTATTATTTTTTATAACATATTCTAGCCTTGTTTATGTCTATGTATTAAGTGGTTGATTCTTTGCGCTTAAAGATGTCACAACCCATGCCTTAAATGTTTCTAGGGCTTAAATGAGATCAAAATGAAAAAATATGGGTGACATATTTTTTAATCTATTATCATTTAATGATGTAGTTAAAAAGGAAATTACCCTATTATTGTAGAAACACCTAAGTAAATAAATATTATTGAAAAAAAAAACATTTCATTTAAATGTATAAATATTGTTTTGAGTTCTGATATTATGCTGACAATTTTCACATTTTGTTTTTGACGTTTCTCATCCTTTTAAAATTATGTTTAATCGATTATGGTGGTGGTTACATTGGATGTGAATTCATACAAAAATCTATCCATATGAAATGTTAGATTAAAATGAATGTATGTTCACCATGTGTGAGGTTACACAGCCTATGCTCTATTCTTACGTTATTTTTTTATGCAACTAAATTGGTTCATTTTTATCAGTTAAGTTCATGCAAATCGCAAAACGTTTATAACAATCTACTATCAAAAAATGGTATACTATGAAAGTTATCCATTACTGATTCTGATACTGATTTAGACTTTATCTTGAAACGTGAATGAACATTTTCTTCGAGGTTTGTAAATAATTTTAAATAAACAAGTTTCAAATTAATAACAGTTCTTTGTCGCTGCAATGCGAAATATGATGAATCATTAGCTTTGTTCGTAAACCTACATAACGTGTAGTGTAGTGTAGTGTAGTGGAATTCAGTGTTACACTAAAATAATAATTGTGCACCACTTTTAGAGAAAACATTTGGCTGTTCGTTAATTCAATTTGGGTAAACTTAAACTGGCATAATCTAATTGTAAATCATGGAGAAAATATTTGTGATGAGTGAATTATTTAGTGACTGGAAGCGAATCGGAATTAGATGCTGAAGATTACCTTCGTAAAAAAAGAAAAATTCATGTTTTATTGGAGACTTGTTTCCAAAAAAATAAAAGAAAGTGCATTACAAATTTTATAGAACTTGTTCGAAACTGTGAGGAAGGCAAATTTATCAGCCATTTCAGAGTAAAATCAAATATTNCGTGCCATTGTATTGACACAGCGGCTGAAAGTCTCGAGAAATTTTGGCGTATAGAAGAGTGTGAAGACATTCCGAAAATTGATAATTTTTGCGAACAACATTTTGTAAAAAATACTGAGAGAGATTTTACTACCGGACGTTTTGTGGTAAAAATACCTTTTGACAAGGCTGAAGATCGGTTATGTGATTCGAAAGACGTGGCGCTTCGAAGATTTTATTTATTAGAGAAAAAATTAGGAAAAAATACAGATCTTAAAGAACAATATTCACGATTTATGTCAGAATATGAAAGTCTAGGCCATATGAGAAAACTCTCAGATAATATAGAAAACCTTAGTGACAGTGGGGCATATTATATACCACACCATGCTGTACTAAAAGAATCCAGTTTGACAACGAAACTTCGCGTAGTTTTTGACGCGTCCGCGAAGAAAGACAGTGGCGTATCACTGAATGATATGCATAAAGCTGGCCCGACAGTACAAAGCGAACTTTTTGATATTCTTTTAAGATTTCGGCAATATTCTTTTGTGATAAATGCGGATGTAACGAAGATGTACCGACAGATTCTTTTAAGTCCCGATCATACGCGTTTTCATAGAATATTTTGGCGTTCTGAGACATGTGACGAGTTGAACTGCTTTGAACTACTAACTGTAACGTATGGGGTTGCTGCCTCACCTTTTTTAGCTACAAGATGTTTNTAGTGTCTGCACTATTACACTACACTGGACTTTTCGAACACCTGGATTATACCTGCACTTGGCTACACTGCAATAAACGAACAACGTATTACTACACTAGTGCAGCAGTGGAAGGTTTACGAACAAAGCTATTATTTGTCATTTAGTCTGGAACAAGTTCAACTAATGCTTCAGCACAAGAGATTAAAGTTTCTTCAAAAGAAGTACAAGGATTAAAATCTTAAATTTTTATGTTACGATAATAACTGTAATGACAAACAAATGTTAAAATTTGACAGTGATAGTTTTACTTTCCAACCCAGATTAATTTTCCACTTGGGTGGAAGGTAACAGGGTAATTTTCTAACGTACAAAACTCACGAAACTTGAAAATAATAATGGATTTAACTTAAAAGATATGAAAGACACATGCAAAACTGTAAGAAGTAAAATGAAAACTGTCGTAACACAGATTCAATCCACTCTATTACTAGAAGTAATTTGTTAAGAATTTGTTTAATTCATATCCAATGTAAATGCAACTTAAGTACATATCCTAATATACAGGGTGCCTAGAAAAGAATATTGCTTAACTTCCTGGAGTGAAATCATTATCCAAATATGAATATAAACTAATTTTTTATCTAAAATTCATGTACAATTCATTCATTCTTAAAAACTATTTCATCTCGATTGGATTTTGTCTACAAATTTAATTATTAGCTCAATGCCATTAAAAATGAACTATAATACAGCAAATTATTAATTATTCTTTTAGTTATATCCATATTCTGTTCAAAATTGTCACTGTCACTAAAAGAGGACAATTGTTATCACCTTACTTTAATTTTTTAAATGTTTTTAGATATAATACAAAGCATGTTCCATTGAAATCATGTAAATTTAAGTCAGTTTCATGTTTTAATTAAGAAAATAATATATTCGACATTTTCATTTTCTTCTCTTTAAGATGAAAATGACATTTTCAATAGCCATATCCTTACATAGCATATATGAGGAGAAAACTAAATTTATATTCATATTTGGCTAACCCAAAAACCGTTCTGTGTAATATTTTTTAAGAAATGTCTTAAAAATTAAATGAAGTAAAATTGTACTAAAGTAACCTGATCTCAGTCTATTTTCATCCAAGGAAGTATGGCCCCTTCTTTTCTAGTTACCCTGTATATTTTTTAATATATATTTTCAATTCTAAAAGGAATTAGAGAATTATGCACACATGTATCTTTTTTATGATTATGAATGATTTTGACTCTTGTTCCTTATTTTTCTAAGACTATTTCATTACCATAGTAATTTTTAAATGTTTTTTTTTTTATAAAAAGTCTCCTAATAATTACAGCAAATGATGCTGAAATTTAGTTGATTTGGTGTTTTTATAATAAAATGCAGAATAATAGTAACTATTTAAGATATCATCAAGTCTAATATCGTTTGAATATAACTAACGCCATTTCCTCACTAACATGCAGCATGGAGAACGAAGCCTACTTAATCGTAGCTGGAGTCCACCGCCGGCTCACCAAAATTTGCCATCACCTAAGGTGATTTTTGACATTTTTTCGATGTTTAGTTGTGACACGTAGAAGTTTTTCCTTTTTGTTTCATGTACGATCAAAAATTTGTGAAAATGCAACTTTTATTTGATTTGGGTATTCATTAAGGTTCCTTTTTACTATCCAGATAAATATAAATCAGGGCCCTGCCCTTTTCTTCACTATGGTGCACAGAAGAAGGTTTGCTGTGGTGTGTGACCAATGCAGGTCTTCACGGTGGCTAACAATCAAAGCTGCAGTGCTCTGAGTGTTGTTGTGTTGTTGTCAAATCACAAACCACCATGAAGGCTCACGGTTCTTGCCTACCTTGGCGGTATCTGCTCTGTGTGCCTGAGCCTGCTCAGGCACACAGCTGTTTTGAAGCACTTACATTTTCATACTTGAATTTGATATACCTATGGTGACCAACTTCACTTAATCTCAAATTGGGGTGACCATGTTTTGATGCAGAAATAAAAAAAACTTACACATCACTTACAAATGATAATTGCACTAATTATAATATACAGTGTGTTTATTTACTGGTGTAGTAGTTACCCATCTCATCTAGAGAATGTCAATGAAATTGAGACTGAAAAGAAAACGCTTTTTAAAATTTGTGTGTTCTGCTATTCTAATTTTGACAATCTTTTAATTATAGTTATAGATTTATTTCTTAGCAATGACACTAAAATAGATATTTTTATTACAATTTCATTATTTGGAATGTGCAGAGTGCAAGAGGGAATAAATTTTTTTCCTCAAAAAATGTGAAAAACCCGTAGGATGTGCCATTTAAAATAGAGAATGTTTACTACTGTCATTCCATATTGTTTTAACAGTTCTAAATCTATATCTACTTATCCTTCTTAGGCTACATTTCGGATATTCCCAAATACTAAGGTCCAAATGAGACAGTGGGTTAATGTAGTTTTAATTTTTTTATAAACCATTTGATAAAAAGTAACCTTAATGCAATGCATGGATACAATGCAACCATAAATGAGGAGGGATAAAAGTATATCTAATTTTACTTTTTCCTGTGCCTGTTTTAATATTAACCACTTGCATGATATTACCCCACAGTCGGAAGTGGAATGTTCTAGAAGCTAATTATAATTGTATTTGTAGGGTGAAGCGATCGCACATTATCCACCAGGTCCTCTACGCCCTCCGCCTGATCTAAACCCTGCTCACTATATGCATCCTTCACATGTAATGCAGTACCAACAGTTTTTGCGACAGCAACAATTACAGCATATATCAAGGTAAGAAATAATTTCTGCTTATTTAATAGAAAAGTTAGCAGAATTTTTTTATCTGTATTTTTATTTAACTATTTGTCCGTTGTTGTAGATCTGGTATTGAAAAAGTGGGTGATGGTCAGGAAGGGGAAGAGGCTCCAGACACTTCTCCACCATTGGAATTGCGACGTCCTGGATCAGTAGGACTTGCTCTTACAGGAAGGGGCGCTTCTGTTCCTCACAGTTTACATTCTCCACACGACAGGGCAACTGGTAAGTTAACCATTTTTCTTGAGAATATATTCTTGGTGTTATGTTAGGTAAAATCGGTATTTAGTCACAAGCGTAGCATTTTCATAAAAGCAGGGATAAATGCAGGAAATAAAATATGAGATCCCCATGTATATAATTTGCTCAAGATAATATGAAATGGGTATTCTTAATAAGAATATTCATCAAACATTTGCATTATATTCAAACTGTAGTATTAATTAGCTGATAAGATATTTGTATAAACGGTTACACTTGAACCCTTTGCTCCTGAATTATGTTTGTGGCACTGTCGATGATTTTCACTTAATAAGTCCATCTATAGATATTTAGCATTCTAAAAAGCATGAAGTAAAATGTGGAGGTGCTTTGTTTTGCATGAACCAGGCCATCTATAAGGGATAAAGGCAAATGTTCAAATAATATATGCCATAGAAATGTTAAATATGTGTCGCCTACTACTGGAAATCCTGCCTGTTTGAATCGAGCTTGATGATATAGCCCATCAAATGCGTTGGATTTCGAAAATATAGAATGCACCCACCTGTTAGCAATGCTGGTAAATAATCTGATTGTGTTAATTGCCTTATCCAAAAATTTGTCGAAAACCGGCATCATGCTTCAAGTGGTCAAATAACGTGTCAATTTTCTTGGTCCTAAATATGACTATTTCTCGTCTTAAAAAATTTTTTGCAAACCCAGTGCTCATCCATCCAAAGAATATTTCATGTAAACTACAAATCTCGTCATGCAATATCCACAGCTTCTGGAACGTTTAGATTCAATAATGGTACACATATTTCGTGACGACTCAAACATGTATTTTTCCTCTTGTAATGTAGAATTTCTTAATCAATCGCAATCACTTCATGAAACTGACAACACATATTTGAATTTGTGCGCATACAATCTTACATTATGTCAGAATATTATTGAGGAGTAAAAGTTGCCATTGTTACACTTTTGCATCAATTTTATCGAACATTTACTTAATCCTGAGCTTTTCTGAATTTCGTGTAAAACTATGTTGGGTTTGTGTTCAGGATCTATTTTCCATTGTTTTCTATCTTCTGCCTCTGATTTACTTTCTCCAATTTTACTTGTCTCGTTTCTTCAGCTATTCGAACTTTGTATTCGTTTTAAAACTTCTTCTTTTCTTTCTTCCTGTTTTTCTGGCTTCAAAAACTTGTTTCTTGTCCTTAAGTGTTCTTGGAGTGTTGTTCCTAATTTTATCTCTTCTTAATTTTTCTTGGGAATTTCATTTCAATACGTTAGTCTACTTTTTGGATTTGGTTTTTTGCCCACAACATATTTCTATGTTAATTTTGGTTTTATTACATTTCTAATTATTTTGGATTTTGTTTTTGTGGGAATTTCCTTTTTATCACTAAGTATTTATAAATTTTTATATATTACCTATTCTACGGCTCTCCTTCTATTTTTATGTTATGCTTTTGTCATGGTTTTAGTTGTTCATCTTCTTTTCTTAATTTTTTCCTCAAACACATTTAAATTATTCTGTAAAATATTTCTGCAACGTAATTTTATGAGTCATTTGCTGTTTTAAAATTTTCTAAACAGTATTTACTGTCGTTTTTTTTTTTAAATGAGAAAAATGTACATATACATATTTTTTATCTATTTTAATTCTCAGATTTTTGATACATAAATACATATGTCATATGTGGGCTCCAGCATTTTGTGTTGAAATTTTAACAATTGATAAAAATAATTTGGAATATAACGAGACATAATGATTGAAGCAGCTAATTGACATTTTATTTAAATTTTATTCCTAAATTATCAAAACAAAACTTATAATGATAGAATATAAAACAAAGTAAACATTATTACGAATGTTCATAAATTAAAATTACTATATTTTTTGCAGATTCACCTCAAGTGGGTCAAGTTTACAACGTCCACCCAGCCCGAATGCAACACTACCATTCCAACCGATACTACGACCAAACCGAGCCCCCTCCAGCTCACCGCCCGTTGACCAGCCACAGCACATTAGCTGCGCTGGGCAGCGACCGAGGTCTAGCGCACATGGCACCTCTTGGAACGCCTGACAGACCGCTAAGCGGCCACTCGGCACTGTCGGCCCACATGGGTGGACTGGGCGCTGCCGATAGACCAATATCAACTCAAATCGAAAGACCACTTTCAGCTCACGGACTGATGGGCGCTGGCTTGGGTGCAGCTGGAAATCTTATGGGAGCCGTGGCACGTCATATAGGAGCTGACGCACCGACTAGTCAAAGAGGACTGCAAGCTGCAACTCCACCGCATGCTAGCCAAGTTCCACCGCAGGCAGAGAGCCTCTTTATGCTCCTTAAGGTAAGAATGGAATTTTATAGTCTACTTAATTTTATGCAATTAATAACAATAAAATTTATTGTTATTAATTGCCATTACTTCGAAAGAATATAACAAATTTTGTGGTATTTTATGCATAAGTGGAAATGGTGCGGGTACATTTTTTCTGCAGCCGCAGCATTTTGTTCATAAAATTAAAACTTGATTCAGTTCTCAAATAACAATTCTTAATAACACAAATGTTGTCTTGCTTCACCATAAATTAAAACGAATCCATCAACTCCGAGTTTCTATACACATAAACCATTTTTGACACTTGAATTTTGAACACTGTCGCAACAATTATAATAATAAAATCAGATTTAAGTATCGGGATCGCCTGGGGTCACGTGGGCAAATGACGCTAGAAACTACAGTAGCCCAGCAATGTAAAGGTTGAAAATACTACAACTTCAATAATTTTTTTCTCGGAATCTATCATTTTTTTACGATATTGACTTAATTTTTCATGACGCATCTATTCCCAAATTTCTTTGGATAAGTTGTGAATCACCCTGTATATCGCGGTTGTGCCTTCAGAATGCGACATGTGCTTATATTCAGCAAAAAGCGCTAGGTGTAAGTAATTCGATAAATGACATCAAACCGCATAATCTTAATTTCTACAGAATTGTGATTGTTCACGGTAAAATTATAAAATTGTTGTAAAACTTAAATAAAAAGGTCAAGCAACAGTTTTTTAACTCCATGCAACAATTTCTGTTGTGAAAACTAATTTTATTTTAACCTTAATAATTTGTTGTCAAATCTCATCTTTCTTCATTCATATAGATACGTATTTTTTTCATATCACATGCAAAGTTGAGAAGATAAACTAAATACAATGAAATGAAGCAGTGATATATTTGGCCATCCACGTTTCGGCAAATTAACATTGGCCAGTGCCCTATTGTCATCATATCATTGACACTGAAATTCACAATCTAAAGTGTTTTAGAAAAATAATAACATGCTTTTTATTACAAACCTGAAATATGGCGACTTTAAAATGACACCTCGTACAATTTGTTTTTACAAAATGAATACATTGCAGTTTCATACAGTTATGCCCGTTTGCACCATTTAGATTTAAGCCAAGTTCAACTGAACTTGGTTTAATTTTAAAACTGGGTTTTAATAATCAGCTTTTGCACCACTTTCTGCCGATTGTAGATTAAATTAAACTGGGCTTTGGGAATACTGTTTAGGGATATTATTATGCTGCTAACTTATGACCAGTTATGTTCGGAAAAAAATATGTCAAAGTCAAATTCTCAAACCAAAATTTTAATATGAGTACCATCAATGACACCTAACATTCTAGGAAATGATGCAATTTTATAGAACTCATGTTGCACACTATTTTTTCTGGGTTTGGCATTTTTATGTATCTCTGATAAAGCCGAGCTATTGCAATTGATACTCGTACAATTATTCTGGACACTGTTGATATGTCCATCCCTGAAAAGTCTGCAATAGCAGACAAATGACCAGCACAAGCATAAAACCAATTGTTGGATGGGAGATACACTATTATTCCCAGAAATACAAATTCATGTTAAGAATAAAAGCTTGGATATTCCAACTCCTCTTCAATTAAGGTGAGCAAATGTAATGTGGTCTCTTTTGTCAACCTAAATCTGCAGAAAAATGTCATATTGTCCAGATTATGAAATAGATCATTTCTAATATATCTAGTAAATCCAAAGTCTATAATTTCGTGAATATCAAAATCATCCAATACATCAAAGTCAGAATCTGAATCCATTTCAAAGTTCTCAATGATGTCTTAACACCACTCACTCATACACAGTCCACAGGAAAAGGAAGAAATGCCTACTTACAAAAATTATAATTAGCAGCTAAGTACTGTCAATAGTGTCAATTTATATTTTCTCATTAATCCAAGTTTAAGCGGTCAAATTTGAGGGTTTAAATTAATCCTAGATTAATACATAGATTTGAAACGGTGCAAACAAAATGTTATAATTTAATCCAAGTTCAGACTTAATCCTGTATTAAACACTAGGGTGCAAACGGGCATTAAAGGTTTAAAAGGGTAACAGTTAAGTGCTTTGATACAATCCAGTGGTGGTATATGAGTTTAAGTACAGTTTAAAAAACGTATTATAACACAATTATTTCTCGTCACATCACTGCTGATGGTAAATTAAATTAAATCAACATAAAGGTACTTTTGTTTATTCAGTTTAAAACTAATTTTCTTTCTTTTACTTCAGCAAAAACCTCAATTGAATACTGTTACCATTACCATTTGATTTTTTTTTGGATTTTGGGGACATTGAATTTTTTTTGTTGCAGCAATATCCTTGCATGTGGCAGGGCCTACTAGCGCTTAAAAACGACCAAGCCGCAGTCCAGATGTACTTCGTATCTGGCAACGATGACGTAGCCAAGTGCAGTCTACCTAAGAATACAGACGGATCAACACCACCACTCAGAATTTTCCAGAGGATGAGGCTTGAACCGCCTCAAGTCGAAGGAGTTGCCAGAAAAATGCAGGTAAATGAACAAACTTTCATTAGTCTGTGACTATTCAGAAACACAAATGTTAGTTTTTAACTAAATACATGACATTATGAGAAACACTCTACGGACCAAAGCCCTGTCCAGCAATGAATTACACTAGAGCTGGGCTAAAGCGTTTATTTCGGTGATACGTTTCATCGATATTAATTTCGATGCACTTGTGCTCTTGTTTAACAGACTGTGGAATAATTAATTAAAAAATCAAGTAAGGAAAAGATTTTTTTTTAAACTGTTTATACTTATCTTTCCAGATGGAGAACGAGCACTGCATGCTTCTGGCTCTACCTTGTGGACACGATCACATGGACGTACTTAAACAATCGACTAACCTAACTAGTGGCTTCATAACCTATTTACAGCAAAAACAGGCAGCTGGCATTGTGAACGTGGCTGCACCTGGTACCACACAACCTGTAAGTGTTAACAATTTTTTTTTTTCACATTTAACCCTTTCGCTGCGGAATACGTCTGAACGTAGCTACCGTGTCGTGCGCGAAAGTTTATCGCGTGCGAATATATACGTCTGGAGCAGTTAGACCACTTATAGTTTTACATTATGTTGTGTTAAATTACGATTTACGATGAATTTTACGATTTTTTTTTTAATGAAATACAGTATATGTACTAAATAGAAACTGAAAGAAACATGAACAATCTTGGTATTATTACCAGTACCTCTTTCCATAAAAATATTTGTCACAATCGGTATGAGCTCGCCGCAAAAATTCGCCTTACCAATTGCAATAACCGAGACACAATGCGCATGGTTGCAAATATATACGGTTTGAGCAGCCTGAGCCCTATAAATTTTTAGTGAATATATACGTCTGGAGCAGTGAAAGGGTTAGTAACGTACAAAATTTCAATACTTTTATTTTTAAATTTCCAGTAATACTATTTAATAATTGGCTATCAGTATGCCAATTATTAAAAAAATCAATATCATTTTAAGGGCGCCCTGTTGGGCCCTTATTGGGCTTTCAACAAATTCATATTATTACCGATTAAAGATAACAATAAATGCAAATCATGTATTATTGTTAAAGTTTCAAAATTTAACAGTCATCCTCAGAGGTCAATATCTTCTCAACGGTAAAGGTGTATTCATTCCAATAGCACTAAATCACATTAATGATCACAGAAATACTTATTTTCATATAAATTAATACGTTACAATGCAATAAATATGTTTAATCATTACTACTAAAAGAAAACACACGAATAACCTGCACCGACGCCGTTAAAATGTACTCCTTTGATAAATATGCTCCAAATATGTAAGAAAGATAACATGTGTTATGCCACTTGTTTAGAAATTTCTTTTAACAGTAGAAATGTTTATCGTTTTGTTTGCATATTAAGAAAACAATAAAATTATATCAAAAAGAAAACTAATACAAAGTCGTTTAACACTCAACCATTTTTAGATGGACTTATGTGTACCAATAAAATTTTTTGTTTCAGCCCGCTTATGTTGTTCACATATTCCCGTCGTGCGATTTTGTGAATGAAAACCTGCGAAGGATAGCACCTAGTCTTCTTGAAAGGGTGGCCGACATAGCGCACCTACTCATAGTCATAACAACAGTGTGATTTACATATTATATTTATGTTTGGGTTTATGAAAATTTATTGGTACTGTCCTGTTTTTCTCGCGACGCAGAGTTTGTCGGAGAAACTAATACGATTTGACTTTAACCACGATCTAATTCTCATCAGTTAATTTTGGTAAAAAATCTCGAAATGTGGAAAGAATTTATGGATTTTATACTTAATATTTAAAAAGTTTCACTGTGATTTCTTGACAAAACGTTATTTACTATTATTGAAATAAAAATAAAAAAAAGCTAAAAATAACTTACTACCTATTTAAGAGATCTCATATTGAACTTAGTTGTAAAGAAATTTCTTTTATTTAGAAGATCTTTATTTTCGTAAATATCTTGTAAATTATTAAATTAATTCATGTAACATCCTTGCAATATTTGTAAAGATGTTATTTGAGTGCTGGTTTTCTTTTCTGGTATTTAAATTTAGAATATCCTTTATTTGAAAACTTCGGGATTACGTTGCCAGAGTTTATTTTTTATATCGCTACTTGTTGTTTATTTATTTATTATAGTAAACAGGTACTTAAACATTTCTTCTTGGAACGAAATTGTTTAAGTACTTTGTTTTTTAAACTTATGCGTTCACATTCCCCACTTTAGTTTTACGATTTATAGTTTTTTTAGTTTTTGTTAACATAATTTTTTAGTTTATCACGTGTGGAGTGTGAAGGTGTCTGATAGAGAACGCAACCTAATCTCGAAGTTTTCCACAGCTTTAAAGTTGTAAATATTTAAATTTAACGTTACCCAATTTGTAGTTTGAAAATATGGCTATTATAAATATTAAAGCATATAGACATAATATATAAATATGTAGCATATATTATATAAAAAATCAATCATTTTTTAAATTACAATGTAATATATATGTGAATATATAGTTTTAGTTTGATAATTTAAGCTTTTTTTGAGTTATCGTTAAGATGTTCTGTACAGTGTATTTTTAGCTGTAAGGATAAGTTAGCCAGCGTTACAAAAATAATATAGGGAACATTGTGATGTCTATATATTACTGTAAATTTTGTACATATATAAAAATACTGTGTATTGTGACTATACATTATTATAATATTACGATAAATTACTGTTTATTTATTTTTACCCTTCATAAATCTCCAAAATATTATAACATTACAAATTTTCTAAATTTGAACCACATCTGTTATGCCCTCAAAGGTTAGTGTAGGGATGATCTGCAAACACCCCCCTGAAGAAACTGAAAATGCCATGTATCACAGTGCTTTCGGAGTTGAATAAAAAAAGTGCTGAAATGATTTTTAATTGCCAGTGTTGCGAGAAACAACTACTCCGCGGGCTATATGCCACAACTGGCATTGAATTATACTCGTAAGTATAATTCAATGCCGGTCGGGGCATATAGCCCGCGGAGTAGTTGTTTCTCGCAACACTGGCAATTAAAAGCATGTTTCGCTCTCTGTGGGCAGCAGTCGTGCAACAAAGTACCTGGCAATATAGCAGATCTCTTCCTACTGTAGCTATTTGAATGGCACAGTTGGTAGTCTGCACGACAAATGAAGCCATTTGAATTTAAGAGAGTCAAACCAGTCGAGTTCTTCAGGGTTCTTTCCATAAGCCTTTTTTTATTATCAAATATTCATGAAAAATTAATATCGAATTGATGACAACCACATATTTATTCAAAAATGTCCAAAAAAATCTCAAAAAAGCGGTATCTATAATTAGGATAAAGACGTCCTAATGGACGTGTTTGGACTTGCTGAAAACACCATCAGAGAACACAGTGTTCTCTGATACCACCATGCCCCTGCGGTATATACAGGGTGTTTGGTAAATATATGGCATACTCTTGAGTGTATAGGGGTGGTCAAAATAACCTTATAATAAAAAAAATTCCTAAAGTGCCCCTTAACAGAGATATAGAGCCCCGAAGGGATGGGTACCCAGCGATTTACCTTTTCGGTTCTAATTTTTGAACAGACATAAATTTAATGAAATAATATTTTATGTAGGTCATAAAGGCTCATAAGACCATACTACAGTAGATGTTTTACACTGTCAGGGAAGTCAGGAACGGACTTGCCACCACACTTGTTAGGCCAAAATTTTGACAGGTGTTATTTTACAGAACTGAAAACTGAATTTTTAAATACTTTGATCACTTTAAAAATGGTACTCTACATTTGTTTAGATAAAATTGGCCATTTTTGAAAAAATTCAATTTTTGTACTGGGTGTCCCGAAATCAATGCATCAAAATGGTCACAGATTCTTTAAGACAAATTTAGGGGACCCGTATTTTTTATTTTTGCCAAGTGGCCCCCTCTTTCGGAGTTACAGCCCCCTGAAATCCGCCTCTAAGAATAATCTTTTTTTATATCTCAGAACAGAAATGTAGATTACCTTTTTTAAAGAGGAATGATCAAAGTATTTAAAAATTCAGTTTTCACTTCTGTAAAATGACCTGTCAAATTTTTGGCCTAGCGAGTGTGGTGGCAAGTCCGTCCCTGACAATGTAAAACATCTAGTATGGTTTTATGAGCTTTTATGGCCTACATAAAATATTAAAATTTCATTACATTATACAAGTCGGTTCAAAAGTTAGAACCGAAAAGGTAAATCGCTGGGTACCACTTTGGGGCTCTGTATCTCCGTTAAGGGGTGCTTCAGGAATTTTTTTTTTATGACAAACTAAGGTTATTTTGACCTCCCCTATACACCCCTATATACTTACCAGACACCCTGTATACAGGGTGAGCTGGGAGAATCGCACCAAACTCCAGGAATGGTTCTACACTCATAATAAAAAAAACAATTCTTATGCGATATTGATTTGTTTTCATGTTATAGCGCAATTACAAATCTTAAAATTTTGAAATAAAAGTATATCATGTTCCAAGTTCAAAAGCAGGATATTTGTCAGTGTCACTTTATGCTGCAATAGTTTAATATTTGATATTTAAATGGTTCTCTCATTTTGGAGAATCGACTCACAGGAGATGACTACTTACTGTTTTTTACAAAATGAATTACAAAGTACTACTAGAGGATGTTCCTATAAACATGAGAATGTAAATGTACTACCAGCACGATAGAGCTACATTTGAACGAGAGGTTTCCAGGACGTTAGAATGGCCGCGGTGGTCCTATTAATTGGCCTCCAAGATCTCCAAACCTCACAGCACTAGATTACTGTTTATGGGGCTGGTTCAAAAATGAAGTGCACAAAGTGAACACTCGGGAGGTACTAATTCGACGTATCATCAATAATGCAGCATTTATGAAAGAAAGACATGGAGCAATCAGGAGAGCTATAGACGTTCTTCATAGATAAAGCAGAAAGTGTTTAGAGGTCAATGGTGATGTTTTTGAATATTTAATTAAAGAAAGCTATGAATAATTAATAAATTCATTTTCTTTTATTGAAATGTATGTTGAAAATCACATAACACTTGAGTTTTTTGCAAGCCAATCGCATTGTACTTTTTTAAACAATCGCTTTGCTTGTTTCTGATTAAGATTACGTGTCATAAAGTAAAGAGAGAACCAAGTAGGCACTGACTAAATTCCTATTTTCCACTATTGCAAAGTTTTATTTGAATTTTGTACAATTGTAATATTTATTTATGCTGGTAATAAAATATGTAGTATTTTGTCACTGCATACTATTCAACAATGAATGTTAATGAATGATGAATATGGTGGATGAATTAAATGATTTCTTAAAAAAATAAAATAATACAGAGCAAGTTTTACCACATCTTTTTGTGGTAACATGGAAAGGTTGCAAACACCCCATTAAATACAGGAAATCTCAAGGAAAATTTTACTTTAAGAACTTCCTGTATAACATTTTCAAATTTCTCAAGTGACTGTTTCAAAATATTCAAGGGAAACATCTTGTGGACATTTACTCACTCTAATATAACAATTTCCTTCGAGGTTCCCTTTATGCACGTTTTTCTTGATTCTTATTAAAAAAATTTAAACTGATTAAGGTTCTTGTTATACAGTGTGTTTCAGTTCGAGAAAATCAAACTTTAACCACAAATAGAACTCAATAAATAATTCAGAATTGCTTTATAAAGCAAGGGTCTAAAGCCTGTATCAGACAATGCAATCTAGTTGCAGCGACAAAATTGCGGGGATTTTGTTGCAGGGATAAAATTGCATGCTTATTATCACACAATGGGACAGAATTGCTGCAATTTGTTTAGTTTGCAGTAGTGTTACCAACTGTGCATTGTTTAACATGTAAAATTTCTTGTATGTTAAGTCTCACGATGTTCCACTGTACAGAGCCGCATTGGTCGGTTGTTAAAATCATATTATTTACGAAATCTTTGGTATGTTTATAACAAATTGATTAAAATTTGTTGTGGTGTTAACATTTGCACAATGTGTATAATTTATACTGTAAAATTTACAAATTTTTGTAGGTCAGTGGCGTAGGAATGGGTAGTAAGGCAGGAATTTTTACCCAAACTAATAATCATTTGGGATTCATTTTTAGATTCCATAAAAGTGTACTTGTTGAAAGTCAGTATAGTATATCGTTTTATAGAAAATCTGTTGAATGGGAGACCGTCCTTCTGATAAGACTTGAATATTCATTCATTTTTTTACAAACACTAATTAATATTTCAAATATTAAAAATAAAATGACAGTTCCTGATGACAGATAAGTATATTATTGCNATATGCTCGTGACAAGTCAAGGAAAAGCCCCAGAGGCACTTCATTATTTTCAAGGCACTGTACAATTTTATAATTAAAATGATAAATGGCTGTACTCGTAGACCTGCCCTTTAAAAAACCATGTTGGGTTTCAGAGAATAACTGAGCAGATGACATATGGTTCATTATTCTGGAATAAACTATTAATTCAAATAATTTAGCAAAGGCTGACAATAAACTTATAGGCCTATAATTTAACATATTTTTAGGATCACCCTTTTTATACACTGGGGTTATTACAGCTAATTTTAATTGGTCAGGAAACATACCATACTTTAAGGAATTATTAATTGGTCGGTTGTTAAAATCATATTATTTACGAAATCTTTGGTATGTTTATAACAAATTGATTAAAATTTGTTGTGGTGTTAACATTTGCACAATGTGTATAATTTATACTGTAAAATTTACAAATTTTTGTAGGTCAGTGGCGTAGGAATGGGTAGTAAGGCAGGAATTTTTACCCAAACTAATAATCATTTGGGATTCATTTTTAGATTCCATAAAAGTGTACTTGTTGAAAGTCAGTATAGTATATCGTTTTATAGAAAATCTGTTGAATGGGAGACCGTCCTTCTGATAAGACTTGAATATTCATTCATTTTTTTACAAACACTAATTAATATTTCAAATATTAAAAATAAAATGACAGTTCCTGATGACAGATAAGTATATTATTGCTTAGATGTTTTTTCATGGCAATCGTTAGTACGGATAGTGTAATGGACACACAGCACAGATTTAAAATTAATATGCAGGTGTAATTTTTTAAAGAAATTATATGTTTGAAACAAACAGACTGTTGAATGAGCAAGGATACCTATTACTCCAGTCGGCAGAGGCCGAAAAGTTACTGTTGGTGACATTTTCTTGATAACTCGGAAATAACTGCCTAGGAATACTTTAAATGACGAGTACAATAACAGGCTAATTTGCTGACAAAATATTTTATCAGGAAAAAAAGTTATTAATAATTTAATCGTGAAAAAAATTTTTTTTAGTAGTTTTCTTTAAATAACTCAGCGGGATGACTTTGTACGAAAAAATGCTTAGGACATGATTTTGTTTGTAATAAAAATAGCTACAAAATGGCGGTGGTCCGATTACGAAATTTGCAATAACAAAGCCGTGAGATTGAAAAAACGGTATAAAACGCCAATTTTTTTAAGTTGCTGTAAAAATGTCAATTATAAACAAAAAGTGATAAAACTTTCGAAAACTATA